>NC_068939.1:64956260-65112074 GCF_016801865.2 Culex pipiens pallens | reverse complement strand
TCGTTGTCACAAGATAGCACACAACTGACGAAATATTTTTTTAATGGAAAACAACAACAACAACAAAATTCGATGGACAACCCTACAAATGTTAGATATAAAATAAAAGGTTTTAAAAGAATGAAAAAAGAAAGAAATTTTATTATAAAACAATATAAGAAACCTGTCATGTTTGAAATGATGAAAAAATTATTAAAAATATTAAAAATATTGTTTAACTATTCGTTTGAATGAATTCAAAATGCCAAAAATTTTTACAGTCAGACATTTCATTTTTTTTCTATAAACTATTTTTAACTTACTACGATATAGAGAGGACAAATTTACACAATTATTACAAAAGAATAAAAAAATCATTTACATACTGTAGAAGTCAGAAAAAAAACATCAAAAACTTTTTGAAAACTGGTCATATTTGAAAACATTGGGAAACAAAATGTTTAAATCGGGGTGTTTCGCTTAAAAGTATGTACAAAAATTATAATTTCTGTGGAGCAAAAAAAACTAAGTAAAATAACAGCAAACGTAGAATAAGATTCTTTGGAAGAATGATAAATTGCAAAACCAATATTTCAGAAACTTTACTTCATAACATAAAACTTATAAAATAATTACTCTAGATTACTTTTTCAAAACAACCAATGCGCCATTGGTTTCCTATGCACACAAAACGTTTTGAAAAAGTAAGCTACTCATGTTTGAAAAAAACAAGTACTCATGTTTGAACAAATGAAACAACTTTCAAAAATATCAATGAATGTTTTGTAATTTTAAACTAAATTATATTATTTCTGAAGAAAATTATTTCTTGTTTTTCCTGACTTCCTGACTTCAAAGAACGAGATTTATTTAAGGCAAACTGGTTGAACATGATAAGCCTAGACGATTTAGGGACATTCTTATTTTGCAATTTACACGAACTTTTGCCCAATGTTTTTTTTTAGATTTAAGTTTTGCAGAACTCTTATTTTTTCTAAATAAAACGTTTAAAAAACGTTATTACTGAACTGCAACGTAAAACAAATTGATATTTAAGGATTTGTTCTTATTATTTTGATAAAATTGGCAGATAACAGTTTATGTGTAATTGTATTGAAAAAGTTGTTTGAATACATTTGAAATGATCAACAAATTTTAACATATTCAAACTACAACACATACAAAAAATAGATTTTCTTAAACATTCTAAAGTTAAACCACCGTTTCAAACTTTTTTTAATGATGGTGAGACGCAAACTATTTAAAAGTTTTTTTTTATATTTTTCAAGCAATGTTTGGTCTATTTCAATCATTATAGAGACTTTACACTTTCGTGCATACATCTCTTGATTTTTTGATCTTTGGAAAAAAGAGCTTTTAAAATTTTATAAAATTTTGGTTTTGGAAGTTTGACTTCTTTTTTCTGACTTTGCCAATGTTTTGGAAAATGACATATTTTCTAGGGTCAACTTTGGCTGTGATTTTTACTACCCTGTATTTCAAGCAGTATTTTTTGTTACGTTCCAGACTATGTTTCTACGCATTTATCAACAATTTAATTGGTAATTGTATCATTCTAGAATAGAAAATGTGAAAAACGAGCAGCTGTAAAAACATGAAAAAACAAAAAAGGCAAAAGTTGATGAACTGAGATGGTAAAATAAGCCAAATACTATTATTTTCGTAGAACAAAATTTGCTCAAAAACGAGAAATTGTCATCATCAAAATCAGTAAAAATTTAAAAAAATAAATAGAAATTATGGAATGAAATTTGAAAAATAAAAGGTAACTAAGAACACTGAAAATTAATAAAAATATTTTATTGAACAATTGTAACATTCTCGAAAAAATCACAACAGGAAATTTACAAATCCCTTTGAGTACAAAGAATACATTGCGCCTGTAAAAATACGTTATTGCGCATATTCCCGAAAAAGACACGCGGTATATCAGCCTCGAAACGACGCGCCGCACTTTCGGCAAATGCGCGCTATCAAATCCCATACTGCGCATTTTGTTTTTGTTGATCTTCTTCTTCGAATCGCCTGGCATTGTTGCCAGGTATGTTTTATATTGCACCAAAAGTGCAGAAAATCGCTGGCAACAATGTATACGGCACATTCTTAAATGCCGCTCGGCGTGTACTTTTGAGAGAAACGGACAATAAGGAGTCAAACAAAAAAGTCGAAAAAAAAATAATGAAATTAAATGACATTTATTGTTATTCATCCAACAATCAATATCGTTAACAAACTTACCGCGGCGAGCTAATACTGTGACAGGGAACGTCTCGGTTGTGGCCGAGCAGTTCGTGGTTCCGCTCCACGATGCCCCAGGGTGCGATGCCGATGCTGACAACGCGTCCGGACCGCTGCTGGCCGTCCAGGATGAGTGCATCGCCGACCTGTTTCGTGACACCTGCGTGGAGATGAAAAAAGGGATATTGTTAACAAAAACGTTTTGCTAGGGAGGGGGGACAAAACTTTCGAAATTGGTGAAGTACTAAATCGATTAAAACTATTCCGGAAGCTTGAAAATTTTAAAGAGGCCACTCATTTACACCCAACAAAGTAATTGATTTTCCCTACATTGTAACAACCCTGAAAATTTCCCTCTAGCTTACGTCATCGACCATTGATGCAAGCAAACTGGCAACTGTTTATATTGCAAAAGTTTTTAATTCCAGATAGTTTTCAGCAACTAGAGCATCTCACCTCACAGTGTGTCCGTCCCACGTCTGCCAGCTTTGGCCTGAAGAAATTTTCCCAGTACTCAGGTGACACCGACCGACATTGGTACAAGTGCTCTCATAACTGGTATAATGGGATTACGGAAGTTTTGATCAAAAATTTCCGGGGTGGCAAAGTTGTTCCTTGTGGTTTAATAAAAATGGAAACTGATGCAGGAGTAGGAGGATGCGGTGAGGCACGTTAAATTTGAGCAACTCGTAAACTAATCAACTGGTGATTGTCCGGGTGTAAAACTAAAAAATGACTTTATAAACTGTTGTGAACACCGAAAAACTAGACATGATCAGAAAAAAAGTGTCAGTTAGGTAGCGAATCAATGCAGCTGAAGATTTTTCCAAGAAATGTATCAATAAAGTTTTCAAGGTTTTAAGCTTTTTTAAAGGTTTCAAGTTTGGAAGGTTTCAAGGTTTCAAGGTTAATAGTTTTAAGCTTTTAGTTGTTTTTTTTTTGTAAAAAATGGTTGCTTCATGGTGAACATGCTGAATACAACAAAAAGAAACAAATTCAGATGAATATTTTAATCAAAAAGAAAAAAACTTTCGAAGATAACCTGCATTAATTAACTGGAAACACTGCTCTTTGAATAAACTTGTTGTGCTTAGTGCCTCCTGAAACAACTGCTAGATTCTACCTGCAAATCGCCTCAGAACACCTGCAATCACCGCTGAGTATGCTGCCTGCAACCCGCTGTGCCTGTAGCCGCTGAAAAATTGTAGCCGAGGTAACTGTATAGTGAGATCTGAGCCTGTGAATTTCTAGTGTAAGCATAGTATATTGAGCCGCCATAACAGCGAAGGGCTGCCCACCCGAATCTGGTGCTTTGTTGACATCCGCTTCTGTCACTCCACCGCGCTACTGGCCTGCCTTATAACTTGCTGATACACAGAAAAAACAGCTCACTCACCTGTTCTGTTACCGAACCACCTCGCTGAAAACAATATTCAAATGCTGTAAGCTGTTAACGATGCTCTTAGCGCCACCCGCACAAAAACCCACTTAAAATCTCGCCGCACATACCACGAACAAATTGCATCAAGCCCAAAGTTGTAACAGCCAAATCAAGCGTGAATAAAGATTGCCGTTCTGCTGTTTGTTTTCATTTGACAACCGCCCGCCCGCCCTGCCCCTCCACTGCCAGTCCGCCCCAGTTTTGCTGCTGCACGATCTACTGCTGTTATTCTTCGTTGATGCTGCCTATCGTACATTTCTACGCATTGTCCTGAGCCGTCCACGTACTCGTCAGATTGCTTGATAGTGTAAGTAGCATAGTGCTGTCGGCGTTGTCTGTGTTGTTGGACAGAACAGTACATGAGCTACCCCCTGTATTATTCGCTGGACAACTAACGCCATCTATTGCCGAGCACTGCTAACATGGATTTAAAAACATTGGCAGAGCTGCCAAAACTCATTGAAACGATGAAACAGGAATCACTAAACTGTACGAAGGAACTAGTTTCTAGCCAACAATTCCTGTCCAGCAAATTTGAGGAAATCGTGCAAAGCCTCAAGATTCTGAGTGATGAAGTACAACACCTACGCGCTGAGAACGATCAACTGCGGTGCTCAATCAAAACACTATCGCTCAATGCAAAATCCATATCGAACGCAGTTCAGAACACTGAAAGGGACTTGGAGAGCCAATGTAGAGCGCAGCTTGCTTCGAATGCGATAGTAGTTGGTTTGCCAAGATGCCCACAAGAGGACACAGCTGACTTGGTGCTCAAACTCTGCGATTCCATCGGCTACAAACATGCAAAGAATGAGATTGTATCCTGTAATCGAGTCGCCAATCAGACAGCAGGCAGTTCACCAATCAAGATAACGTTCAAAAGCAAGTACGGCAAGGAGTGCTTAATGGAGCACAAGAAAAACTATGGACCATTGAACAGTACTATGATCAAAGGGGCGGAATGGCCACGAGGGAAAGCTGGCAAGGTGTTCATACGTGACGACCTAACACCAATCACGATGAGACTTTTTCAGGAGCTGAAGGAGCTGCAAGGAACGTTGAAGTTACGCTACGTCTGGCCGGGTCGAGATGGGGCAATTATGGTCAGGAAGTCTGACAACTCCAAAGCTATTCCCATACACTCGCGGCAGGATTTACATAAGTTGCAGACTTTTGGACAGAATTGATGACCAGCATCCTGTCAGTCACAAGCAGCAAACCACATAATGGCCATTGAACCGCAATCAACCAATCAGTATGTAGATGAACCAACTCTGCTACGCTTCCCCCTGAATGAAACCAGCTTGAAAATTATCCAGATCAACATAAGAGGTCTCAACGACTTCGACAAACTCGACTCTCTCTGCATATTCCTGCGTAACCTGAATACCTGTGTGGATGTCATCGTAGTTGGTGAAACGTGGATAAAACAGGACCGCTCACAGTTCTATAATATCCCAGGCTACATAAGCATCCATTCATGCCGATCAAAGTCCTCCGGGGGCTTGGCCCTATTTATCAGAAATGGTCTGAATTACGAAGTCTGTAACAACATTTCGGATCGTGGACATCACCGCGTTGCTGTCAAAATCAAAATGGGCAGGATTTCTGTATCTATAAACGGCTTATATCGTCCTCCTGATGGCGACACAGCACGACTACTGGCAACAATTGAAGACATCTTATCAAACGCAGAAGGCTCAGAACACAACATCCTAGCAGGTGATATTAACATCCCCGTTAACAGACCGCTTGATCGTGATGTCCAAAGGTATCTTCAGCTGCTGAATTCATTCAGCATGGTAGTGACAAATACCTTTGTCACTCGACCACTCAGCAACAACATACTCGACCACGTGATCAGCAGCGTATCGGATGCCCCAAGGATAACCAACTTCACGATGGAGTGTGAATTAAGTGACCACAACTATGTGCTTACGGAGTTGTAGCTGAGTAATCGTCGGGAGAGCAAACAGCTCTCAAAAACGAGAGTGAACTACAATGCCGTTGACTCCCAATTCCACCAGTTCCTCGTTAGTGAAGATTGGACCTCCCGACCAGTGAATACGAGACTGCAAGCCATTACCGGTAAATATGCGAAGCTAGTTGAAGAAAATTCCACAACTACAACCGTTGAAGTGAAGGTGAAGAACAACTGCTGTCCTTGGTACAATTTTGATATCTGGAAACTTGGCAACATAAGGGACAGTATGCTAAAAAAGTGGAAACGTAACCGCCAGGATGCAAGAACAACAGAGCTGTTGGCCCACGCTAACCGGAAACTTGCTGCTGCTAAAACAAAGGTCCGTATTCAGTACCACTCCAAACTCTTCAACTCAGGTAACCCAAAGATGGTGTGGAGCCGCATCAACGAGCTGATGGGTGGTAAGTCGAAACCAAACAGCCCCATTTCCCTTGTGGTGAACCTCAATGAAGAGCACGACCCAATGAAAGTTGCAAATGTACTCAATGAACACTTTGTGTCAGTTGGTTGTGCGCTGGGCAACCAGTTGACTTCGAATGGCGACGTCAACCACTTTAGAACTATCAAGCGCTCTCAAAGATCCTTTTTCCTTCGACCCTCATCCTCACAAGAAGTCTTCGAATGGATCTCGACACTTGATCCGAGCAAAGCCACGGGTTACGACCGTTTTCCGATAGCCGCCCTCAAGAAGCATAGTATCCTGCTCTCAACCATCATAAGCGACTGTTTCAATGAAAGTATCAGCCATGCATCCTATCCAACATGTCTGAAAAAGGCAATAGTTTTCCCTGTCTTCAAATCTGGAAACCCCAAAGACCCCAACAACTACAGGCCGATCTCTGTATTGCCAGCCATAAACAAAATTTTTGAAAAACTAATCTTCACCCGACTGAATGGTTTCCTGACAACCACAAAGCAGCTTTACCAACATCAATTTGGATTCCGGCAAGGATCAACAACAGAAGTGGCTGTTGTTGAGATGATTGATGAGATCTCCAAAACGCTGGATCGCAAGCTATCCGCCGGTGCTGTTTTTCTGGATCTGTCCAAAGCATTCGACACTATCAACCATGAAATGCTGCTGAAAAATCTTGATTGTTACGGAGTAAGAGGTCATCCTAACTATCTGTTGGCAAGCTACCTGGAAGAACGTGCCCAACAAGTTGTAGTGTCTGGCGTGCTCAGTGACGAATGTGCGATCAGTTGTGGGGTACCCCAAGGCAGCGTCTTAGGTCCATTACTGTTTCTCCTGTATGTCAACGATCTATCTAACCTAAAGCTACATGGTATGCCCCGCCTCTTTGCTGATGATACGGCAATCTCCTACACCAGTGCTTCGCCTACACGTGTCGTCGAAGAAATGCGAGAGGATACGGAGGTGGTCCAGGATTACCTTACAAACAATCTTTTAGCCCTGAACATCGGTAAGACAAAATTTATGCTGTTTCGGTTTCCCAAAAGGAAATTGCCAACATATCCGGAGCTAACAGTACGAGGAGAACGAATCGAGGAAGTAGCCACCTTTAAGTACCTTGGAGTGCATATCGATAACCGATTGTCTTGGAGTGAACACGTTGAAAAGGTTGTCACAAAGTGCTCTGCACTCAGTGGAGTTCTGAGGAAGTTGTCTAAGTCTGTACCACAACATGTGTTGCTAAAAATGTACCATGCGTTCATCCAAAGCCGTTATCAATATGCAATTGCCGCTTGGGGAACCTGCTGCAAAACACATTTGAAAGTACTACAAGTCCAACAAAATCGTTGCATCAAATCAATCTACAAATTACACTACCTGCATCCCACACGTGAGCTGTATACTATGCCGCAGCACAACATACTCCCGATAAATGGTCTGTACACGCAACGGATCGCTACGGTCATGTTTAAGGCTGTGAAAAACTTAAACCTGCACCACAACTGGCAGTTTAGGACAGCTGAACATCGGTATCCTATCAGAACAGCGCATCACCTACGACAGTCTGACTTCAGGACGGAAACAGGCAGGAAAAGATTCTTAACGAGAGGTCCTCATATCTATAACAATTTGCCGGAAGATTTAAAACATTCGCAAACCCTGAGTGAGTTCAAAAGGAAGCTAGTGAGTCACATTCGTAGCCATTTAGAGAGTTACATTGTACGTTAGAAAATGTCAGTGTAGTAATTAGTAACTTAACTGTATGTCTTGAATTTCTTCTAAATATCTGCTAGTTTTACCAGTTTTAATCACAACCCTTTCAAGGAACACACTGTGTTCATTAGGGAAGTGATTGTTGTAATGTAAAAGATTTTGAATAAATAAAAAAAAAAGTTATCCAATTGAAACAATTGACATTTCCAGTGATAGCTGAAACGAGCAAAATACAAACCGACTGCAGGAGAATTTGTCTCATGAATAAAATAAACGCCGGAAAATGTCACACTAAAAGAACAAACAAAAAACCACACTTTTATGAAGATCGACGTCTTCATCCTCCACACATTTGGCACTGAATTCCAAATGAGGGATTCTTCCTTTTTCCCTTATGCACGCTCCCTTAACTCCACCTCCAAGTTATTTAATCAAGTTAATTATACACGCTGAGTTTTGCGCTGATTGCGCTGTCGGTGAACTTTGAAAAAGTTCGCCAATCTCAGAAAGAGTAGGGAGTGGGGGTGATGTATGTGTGAAATACCATCAATTCCAGAACCGGGGAAAACTTCTTCGATCATTCGAAACAAATACCGTGCATCGTCAAACATGGCACGGTGTTCCAGAATGTTGAATTTTTCAAACAATTACTGACAATAAAAAATGTTTAATTTTCACTGATTAATATACATTTTAAGCAAAACGATATTTTTATGAAAATAAAGTCTTCTTTTGGAACTCCGTGTTTGACGATATAAACTTTACACCTGATTGGAGCATGGCGAGGTACCTTACAAGACCGAGATTTATGGCAAGCAGCAGCCATTTTTGAAATCATTCGAAGAAGTAAAGGCGAGCTTAAAATTAACAGATCATTATCCCTTAGCTTTATATGTTCCTAAAAGCTTCTTGAAATTAGAAATATTTACATTTTTCAGATGAGCTAAGAAATCTAAAAACACAGAAGGAAATTTCTGTGAATTAATCAACTTGATTAACTAATATCAAACCAATCAATCTGATTAGCAACCCCAACCCCACAATGAGTAATTGCAGCACGGGTTTCAATTAGGTTGAAAGTGCAGACGTTGAGCTTTCTCGGCGAGCTCCTTACCTGTGTTGGTTCCGCCGGTGAAGATCCAAGCCCCGGTCGTCTTGGCCGCCTTGAGGAGTCCTTTCCTCAGCACCTGCAATTGGAGCCAGCAAAATGGCAATGTAATGATTGTAAGGAGGGTGTGGGTGTGCAGGAGAGAAGATTTTCCACACGTGATAAGTGAACACGTGATAAGTGATTAAGGGGTAACATACATGTAAATCGGCAAAAATGTCAGAGGTCGGTTTGAGCACACAATTAAACTTTTTTCAAAATCTGTTTTCAGGGCATTAAAATAAACATTTTCATCTATTAACAAAACAAATTTGAAGACATTTGGTTGTATCATTGCCGAGATATAGCTATTTGAAGTTAGCAGTTTCAGAAAACGGGTGCCACGATACCTCAACATTGCTTCAACCAAATCGGCTCAAAATTTTGGTAAAGACTCGTTAAACCGGTCTCGTGTGAAGGCCGATTTTCAAAAAGTTTATTTAAAAAAAAGATAAAAATATTTATTCTGTTTTTCATATAAAAAATCGCCAGTTTTTGATTTTTGTATTTTTTGATTTGGCCTATTTGGTCCATCCCATCTTGAGATATCGTGGCACCCGTAAATCAACTTGGTGTTTAGAGAAAAACGCTCAGAAAGTTAGACAGTTGGCTTTGCGCATGGCAAAATTCTGAGCTTAAATCGTCTCTAACTCAGTTAAATCATGAAATATCTTCATGAAACTTTCAGGAGTGATTGAAAATCATCTTTTAAGTGGATTTAATAAATTTTCTGTAATATGAAATTTTGTGATTTTCTACATGTATGTAACCCCTTAAGGCTGTATAGACATAGTAAAAAATTATACAAATTAAGTATAAACAGCATGCAACATTTTCAAACTGAGCAAATAATTTTTAAGAGCATAGTTTTCTATTAAATCATCATAACCCTAACAATTTTTAGGGAATTCTATTTACTGTGTCAAAGCCTGACATTTTCCACATGCAATCCCAACTTCTCTTTAGATATACAGTCAGATAACAGAGAAAGTACCTTCTTCAGCTTGGGCTGCAGATCGAAGTTCGCCTTGCCGCCCTGGACGGTGATGAGCAGCTTCGGAAGCTCCAGGTTCCACTCGCGGGTGAAAAGCTGCACCAGCAGCTCGGGCCGGGTATCGTACGAGAGGCGGACGTACTGTAAGGGGGAAAAAGGAAGATTAATTTAGTTTAATTAATAGTTATGAATTAGGAGTAAACGATGTTCATGTTTATTGAACAACCAGTATTTTTAATGAGGTTTCAAGAATTTTAGAAAAATAACATAATAATATGTTGAATAAAAATAATATGGTTTTAAACTTTAAAGTACACTGCAACAAAGCAAAATCGATGTATTAACCCATTTCTGTTCTTTCATGAAATATTATTTGGTGATTAGTGCAAGAAAAGTCGAT
The DNA here is from genome assembly GCF_016801865.2 of Culex pipiens pallens. Classification (NCBI taxonomy): domain Eukaryota; kingdom Metazoa; phylum Arthropoda; class Insecta; order Diptera; family Culicidae; genus Culex; species Culex pipiens. Next base: position 65,101,742 of record NC_068939.1, on the reverse strand, counting down.
TTATAATAAATTTGAAAGAATAAAATTTGATTTATTTTTTTTATTTTTACTGAAACATTTACAGCCCACAGTTGGAAATGCTTCAAAAGCTTGTTTTTATGTAAAGACTGATTTTGAATTTGATTGAAATTTTGTTTCAAAATATAGCAGAAAAAACCATATGAAATTGTTTATTGTCACGGTTCCATTGTGATAAATTTTAACTCTCTAATGCCCAAATTTTTATCGATTTTTTTTATTTTTCCCTTTCTAAATCGTTTCGAGCATCATTTGTTCTAGAAAAACTTTACTTCTATTGTTTTATGTTTTTATTGAATCATTTTTAATATTTTTATTTGCATTTCTGGATCAATGCGAGGTGGATCAATAAATGCATATGCCCACTTTTCAAATGTTACTCTTGATTTATCTTTTTTAGTTTTTGGTTTTATCTGCAATGCAATTTTATTGGCTGTTTATCATATGTTTAGCTTTAGAATGCGTAGATGCATAGCCTGTGACAATACAAAAAATACTGCTTTCTTGTTTTTCCATATCACATGGAAAATGTTAGTGAAAAACACAATCAAAGTTGAACCATGAAAAAGTATATTTTTTTTAAAATATTATCAACGTCACATAAAACTAGTCACTCTTCAAACTCTTAAATTTCCTTATTTTTTAAGTGTGCCTTTTCCAATGCTTTTTAGAGGGTTCACGCAAATTGAGCCTATTGAAATTTTATTTAAAGTCTTTCAAAATTATTTTCAGGGGTATTTCTAAAAAATGGTATCAAACTGAGATTTTTTTTTTCAAGAAGCTTTAGTTTGATGATCAAATACTCAAAAGGATAGTTTCAAATAGTCTTTTAAGGCTTTTTTTATGAGGAATTGAACATTTTCATACACCATTCAATCTAACTAAATTAAAAAATTCTTTGGGATCATGAAAAAAATCATTTAGAAAAATGTTGGACTAGACCCCGCGACGAACGTTTTAAAAAATTTATTACTTATTTATTTAAAAAAAAAACAGAAACTGATAACAAAGTTATTAAGAAGTAGATTTTTGTCAAGAGGTCCATGATTAAAAAAAAATAATTATCAGACAAAAATGACAAAAGATCGTCATTTGGTTCTACGAAATCATCAAATCTGCACCGATTTTGTTGAAATTCACACCAGGGAAAATTGAATTTTAAACTAAAAAAAAATCTAGGCCGTTGAGTTCCCCAGCATGGATTCAGCTCAAATTTCGACCAATGGTATTCTGAAACGATTGTTAAATGATGGATCACCCTAACATATTATATTATAATAAGATCCACAAACTTGATTAACTGTAAAAAAATGTACTGATAAATTTGGATATTTTGATTAAAAAACTTTTTCCTAACTTAAATAATGACTGGCATTTATAAAAGGTCAAATATTGAATAATTTGCCCTTTTGAAATGTTGCAAATGATTTCAAATTAAAAAAAAACAATTGCAGAGATCAGCAAATTTTCGAAATGTTGAATTTTTAAACATTGGAAATAGAACCATTAATTTCTGAAATATTTGTAATACATATTGTATTTTTTTATAAGAAAATAAAAAACTGTCTGAATGAGATTCAAAAAATCAATTTCCTTGTTTCATTTTCTTTTTTTTTCGCTGTATTGCAGCTACAATGTCTGTTTTATTAAATTTTATTGGAAATTTTCTCAACTCTTCGAAAACAATATTTTCAGAAATTGACAATCATGGACACGATTTTAGAAAATCGAAAAACTTCAATTTTTCATCCAATATTAAAATTTAAGTAGCTTTATCTTGAAAACGATGCACCTGATCAATAAATCTGTAAGATCTGTAAGATTGTAAATTTGATTTTTAATTTAAAAGTGAAGGCAAAAACATTTTTAAATCAAATTATGATCAAACAAATATTTTTTTTTTTCAATAAGTCATAACTCATCGGCAAAATTTGTGTTCTTTACTATGGCTCAAAAGTTGCGTTTACCCTCTAAAACATATCAACAAATTAAAAAAAAAATGAAAAATATGGATTTTGGACATAGATCTTTTGTAAAAAAAAAGTTAGTTAAAAAATCGGGATTTTTATCCGTGTACCATTTTTTCTTAATAGTCCCCATCAATACCTAAAATTTTGCAGAAGACACCAAACGGATCATAAAATGCATTCAAAAGGTACAGATTTTCGTATATTTACGTACCATTTTTGTATGGACAGTATATGGCTTTTTTTGGTCATAGGAAAGGCCCTTAAAAAGTTTGAGCCAAACAAAAAAAAAAAACAGAAAATAAAAAATCACGAAATCAAACGTTTTCGTAAGAATTGCTCCAATGCCAAATTTGAGGCAAATCTGAGAACTTTTGATAGCGTGACCCTGCTTTTTTGATGCGGAATCGCTGTAAACAGACTTTTTTGCTTTACAGTTTAAATAGATAGATGATCGTACTTATAATATTCAAGCACTTGATTATTTTTCCGAGCTGCCATTGCAAGTTGGGTCAAAAAAGTTAGTTTTATAAGGGATTCAATCAAAGCGAGCAAGCAATTTTTTCCGCAAATATTTTTTTTTCAAAAGGGTTAACCAGCAAATTTTATAAGAATTGGACCCACACTGAAATAAAAAAAAATGTACCGAATTCCTAAATTCTAGGAATTTTGGCTACTTTCCTTATTTAGTAATTGGGTTTTTTGGATTACTTAATAAGAAAAGGAGGCAAAATTCCTAGAATTTAGGAATTTGGTACTTTTTTTTATTTCAGTGCAGTCATATGTCCAACATATAAAAATTTCCCCTCTTTATTTGTTTTTGTGTATGCGCTCGGTTAACCCTATTTTGCATTATGTATATCAAAATCCTCATTTTCGATTGAAATCTCTGGCCCCTTCTTCAACTTAATTCCAAAATAATTTACAAAAAAAATGAATTTGCCTAAGGCGAGCTCAATTTTACGGTCAACAGGGATTGCAGATGACCTGAGATGACCTACATCAGGTTCGAATCGAAAAGATTGCTATGACATTTTCAGCTAAACGAATCGAAAAATGTTGGACAAGAGGAAATCAGCTTAAGAGCCTTGAATGGCATCTCCCAAAAAATTCTCCTGTATTTGCCTTTTGAGACGATTTTCATTTTTCCTTCAACCGGCAAAGATTGCTCTTACACGGTATTCCTATGTAACCATTTGGCATGTTTTTCGTCTGAAGGACTTCTCTGATTGAATGAACATTTTCCAGCAAAACCCCATTTGAATCTGGCAAGAAAAAATTTCTGGAAGCGACGTCGACTGAAAGAATGATTACCTGTGCTTTGGTGGGATGCGCTCCGCCCTGGAACTCGATCGTCCCGTACGCGTCCGTTGGCTGGGGCCGGGTGTGCTTCTGCGGCTGCCAGACGTCGCCGGCCACGCCAGGTTCGATGCCCGGCACCGTTTGGTGCGTTCGCCGCTCCTGGCCGCAACAGCAGCTGGAAAAAGAGAAGGAAATATTTTAATATAATCATGTGACATTAATCAAAAATCGGTTTTAGTCGTTAACTCAACCAAGGAATAAACATTATTCTGGCTGGCAGTGAAATTATGGAAAAGATTATTTAGTATTCGATTATTTTTATTTTATTTTTTTAATTAGTTCTTCATTTCGAAACCGTTATTTTTTATGTTTTTCTCATTTTGTCTATGAAATTATATAATTTGCTCTAAATTTCTGGGGTCTGGGAACTAAACAATAAAACTGTTAACATTCAAGTTGTAGCTATCATGGAAAAATTGAGTTAGGTATTTAAAAGTGCTCCGACGTCTTTCATCATATGATTCGAAACTTTGCACTAGCAAACAATAAAGAAAAGTCCCTCACAAAGCTCATAATGTGCGGCAACTTGTTCAAACTTTGTCCTCAAACAGCTTTTAGCATGTCATTTCGAAGAATCTCTCTTCACGAAAAAGTTGTTTACGCTCGTTCTGTGAAATTTTAACGCGCTTTTCTGGGGGTGTGGTACTTAACCGAAGACAATTTTCCCCCGAGGCTATGTGGGCGAATTCTCGCTGGAATGATGAAGTATTTCGTGTATTTTATGTGTACACAAAATGCTGGCTTTTAATTGCACCCCGTGGCAGTACACTAATCTTTGTTTGAGATAAAGATGTAGAGCATTTGCTCGCGAAAAACTGGGACAGACGCGTCAAAAAGTTGATCATTTTGAGGGGTCATTCGTATATAACGTGGATTTTTTATTTGTGTTAATTACTTCAAATTGACTTAAATATGAATAACAAATTTGCATTCTTACGTAGTTCTTGGAAGATCCACAACCACAAGGAAAAATCCCGGATTACCAAGTACGTCAAGTTCTGGAATGTTCTTGATTCGTCTACTTTTTCCCTCTCGCCGAAAGGATTGTGCGAGGAAAATCCCCATTTTCCAAAGGAACAAAAGTGCGAAGCGAACGCAAAAGCTAACATAAACATAATTCTTCGCTCGGTGGCTTACGAGACTTTTATTGGAGAAGCTTTTCCCGCGGGAGCTTTTGTACGAATGGTTGGCTTGATGGTGGTGGTGCTAGTTCCAGTTCCACTCGATTTCCCAGCGCTTGGATTAAGTCGACCAAGCCGGTTCAAGCTGATGTGGTGGTGAAAGCGGTGCTGCAGCACTTAAACCGGCATTAAGAATGATTTTCCGCTGCTTTCTTCATTCTTTTCAGGACGTCGCACAATTTAATATCCACCCCCGAGTTGACTTTGAAGATTTTGATTGCATTGGTGAGGGTTTTTTCTTCAGAAAGAAAGACGGTTATGGTGATCGAGCTTGGCAGGCTTATTCAAGCGTGTCTCTTTGGAGTCATAAATTGGAATTTTCATATTTGCAATGGTTTATGACCCAGGAAGTGAAACTAGAAAGTTTGTCAATATACTGCAAACGATAGATTTTTTCAACGTAAGGCTATAAATAAGCAGTTTATTCTGAGATAAAATTTTGGATTATACTTTTAACTATATTCCTACAAATCAATATATTTTGTTTTTAGTTTTTTACGAGTTTCTCCAATATTTCAAACTTGAGCCCTTTTTGAAAAGCATTTGAAATTGACATTTTTTCCTAGTCAGAGTTAGTTTTTGTTATTTTTTAAATTTTTTAAACATGAATAGTTCTTTAACAAGTTTTATCAGATAAAGATCATTTTGAGTAACTTCAGGGTTTTACGAAAAACTTTACTTCTCTTGTTTTATGTATTTTTTTGCTTTTTTTGCAATCTTATAATTTTCTTAAATTTCAATTGGTTGAAAAATTGGGTTGGGTTTGTGAGGGGGTAAATATTTATTCCGGTTTCTTTACTATTTTTGTTTTACTTTTGTTTTTTTTTATTATTTCGAACAAGGAACAGTCCTTTTAATAATTTTATGAGACTTATTTCTTAATTTAACATATTTTTATATTCATTAGAAATATTAATTCCTGTCTATTTTTTATTTGTTATTTTTTGCATACTTTCAAACATGAGCAGTTCTTCAAAAAGCTTTATTTGAAAAAGTTTTAACTTGAAACAATATGAAAAGAACATAAATAAATTTTCCCATGGTTCATGAGTATCGGGGCCGCATGTAAAAAGCGAATGCAGTAAATATTTCTTAACTTAATGTTTACATTCCATAGGTCGCTTTCCCTAAGGTGTCGTGCTAAGGTCTAGCTTGTGATGATACACTACCTTCCTTTTACTTAGCAATCGAATCCAGAAGGGAAAAGATCGCCAGTTTTGTTGCCGGGATTTGAACCCCGATCTACCACTTACGAGGCTTGGTCTATTTTCATACTTTCTTTCAAAATGATCTCTGTATGCTTTTTTTATTCTTTTAAAATAATTTAATCATAATTCAGTATTTTTTTGTTAGTTCTTCCATTATTCCAATTATGAACAGATGCATAAATGGCATTGTTCTAACAAAATTGAATGTTCCTTCAAATAGTATCGAAGTATAGAAAATTTTAATGTATGTATTAAGCATGCAAAATTTTACTTCGTTTGATACCCGTATTGCAAATCTGGAAAATTTCAGTATTTTCGAAAAAATACGGTATTTTTTGAAAATTTTAGTATTTTCCATTAAAAAAACTCATATAAAATATAAAAATAAACAGTAAAAATTTCGCTTGGCATGAAACCAATATTGCATTTTTTTCAAATTTAAGTATTTTCAAAAAATACGGTGTTTTGTGAAAATTTTAGTATTTTCCATCAAAAACTCTTATCAAAAGAAAAAGCATACAAAATTTCGCTACACTTGATACCCATATTGCAAATTTTGAAAATTTGAAATTTTTTGAAATAAATACGATGTTTTGAGAAAATTTTAGCAATTTCAAAAACAAAACTCTTATAAAATGAAAAAAGCATACAAAATTTTGCTTCGCTGGGTACCCATACTGCAATTTTTTTTTAACTTTAAGTATTTTCGAAAAAACGGTGTTTTGTGAAAATTTTATAATTATCTAACAAAAACTCTTATAAAATAAAAAAGCATACAAAATTTCACCCATATTGCAAATCATAAGAGTTTGAGTTTTTTCGAAAAAATACGGTATTTTGTGTTTTTTTTTGTATTTTTCTACAAAACTCTAATAAAGTGAAAAAGCACACGAAATTGCATTGCAAATTTTGAAAATTTGAGTATTTTCGGAAAAATACGGTGTTTTGAGAAAATTTTAGCATTAAAAAAAACTCTTATAAAATGAAAAAAAGCATACAATATTTCGCTTGGCTTGATACCCATTTTGCTTTTAAATTAACTTCAAGTATTTTCGAAAAAAATGTATTTTGTAATTTTTTTATTATTTTCCAACAAAAACTCTCATGAAATGAAAAAAAAGCATACAGATTTTTGCTTCGCTTGATACCCATATTGCAAATGTTGATATTTTGAGAACTTTCGAAAAATACGGTGTTTTGAGAAAATCATACTATTTTCCAAAAAAAATCTTATAAAATAAAAAAAGCATACAAATCATAAAAATATAGGTACTTTCGAAAAAATACGGTATATTGTTATCAATTTTGAGTATCTTTGAAACTTACTACATTTCAAAACATAATGAATGCATTGAATATTTAACAGGATATGGTTGAATAAATCGATTTGAATATAATTTATATCACTTTTCTGTTAGTTTTTCACCACTAAAAAATATCTTATTTTTTTCTTGTTTAATTTCTTGTAACTATTAAATTTATGGTTTTGATAAAATGTCGAAAACTAAAACTTTAACTTTAAAAAAATCATTTGATATAAGTTCAATAATTAGGAGCATGCATTAGCGTTATGCCTAGTTTAAAAAAAATCAACATTTTATCCTTGCGTCCATTTGATTGCTTTCAACCTTTTGACCACTTTCGACTTTTTGCCCATTCGACCTCTTGTGATACATTCTTTTTTTTTAATTTAAAAGGAATTTTAAAATTTGTTCAGGAATTTTAGACTTTCAAATTTCTATGAAATAAACAATTATATTTTTAATCACCAGCGAAATTTTTTAAATCTTGTAAATTAGAAGGAACTAAAGAATCAACACGAAATTGCAGAAACAGTTAAAAAAACGTATTAAAAAATCAAATCTAATTGCTGCTCTCGATAGTGAGCTTCCTACTCGAAACTAGGTGGCCAAAGGCTTGATTGTTGAGACAATTGCAAACCTCTTTTTACACCTAAGCTTCCATTCACCCCTGGATTCGAACTGACGACCTTTGGATTGTGAGTCCATCTGCCTACCAACGACTCCACCGAGACAGGACCAAGGGAGACGACTCCTACATCTGGACTAAGCTAACGCCAACATTTACTTCCCCGTCCGACGGAAGGTGTGATCAGACAAATCTCGTCTTAAAAAATGCCACCAGGACCGTCTGGGATCGATCCCAGTCCAACTGGGGTGAGATGCAACCACGCTTACCACGACACCAACGGTCCTACGTCCTACATGACCAAATTAGCCCACAGACGTGCCTGCAACCTGCCTCCAACCGAGATAAAGCATTCTTATGGAACATCTAAGGGGTGGCGGCATCTTAGGAAAAGAGGCATGGCCGTAAGTTTCGGGAGGGGTGATGATAAAAAAGGGTCCATAAAACCAACGCTTTCCACTAATGCCCTCCTCTGCCGGGCAGGACTTCCAGTCTCAACTTGGAGACTATCTGATGATGATGATGATGATGACGGTGATGACAGGCTTAAGGCTTTTTGCTTGTTGTTCTTTCCAACCTGACATTGCGTTGGTGGACAATGTTGAGGGGGAGTCCGGGGTAAATCAATATACCGCCATATCTTGATTGTTTCCATCATGTCAACCTCGAGGACGGCGCGGTTTTTAAAGGTTCAGGGGGCCCATTATGGGGTGGGGACAAGCTTGGGGGACAGACCACAATAACCGAGGCAATCAAGGGGATAAAGACATGAAAGCCCTAGTCTCAACGAGGGCGATGGAGCTTGGCAAAGGAATTTAAGGCATAGGTCCTGTGCAAACCGGAAGTGGTTTACTGAATGAGAATTTTTTGTTGTGGTTTTTGGGAAGCTAGGGATTCTTTTGTCCCCTGCTGTTGCCAATTATTAGGGCTAATGAAGATGCTGTTGTGGTGATGCTGGAGAAGTTTGTAGCAAATTTCATGTCATGAAGCATGAGTTTAAGGTCTCCAAGATAGATTTTCTCATTATTGGACATTGTACGTCCCCCTTCTAAGGTAAAACCTAGTTGAGGTTAGTACTTATTTTGTAACAAAAAAAAAATTAAATTTTTCATCTTCAAACCTTGAAATATCTTCTTTTCCCCCAAAAGCACAAAAAGACAGTTGTCGCAACTGCCTTTAACCTGTTTCTCTCGAAGCGAAAAAGCACTGCACCAAATCCCAAGAAGCAAACAACACATCATATTTCTCGTTTATTACAACTCTGCAAGAAGAGCTCAAAGCCCTGAGGCCAAATCCCTGCCACCACCTCGCCACCGACAATTAAAATCCAGTTAAGGCAGCAATTCTTTTCAGGTGGCATTAACGTCAGGACGAATCAAAACAAACGAGCTGGCGCAAGGAGGAGAGAAGCTTTGTGGAAAGTGGAAAGAGAAAGGTTGGAGTCAGCTGGGAATGGGGGAAGCTCCAAGGCAATAAAGAGAAAGCACAGCACAGAAAATGAAAAGCTTCTCTTGGGCGGAGTGACGACGACGACGACGACGACGACCCGGTATCAACGGAGGGCATCGTTTGAAGAAGGGGTTGAGGTTTTAAGTTGGGACTATATTTTTTCTTTAGCACAAAAAAAAACATTTTCGACCAAGGATATCTTTGTACCAGAATAAAAATGAAATGTAACCTTTGTCTCTAAAATATACTTTTCAAAAAGGAACTTTTCAGAATCCAACAAATAGCACAGAAACTCAAACTGTACGTTTGAGTGCTAATGCTCGTTTGAGTGGGATGTTGCTGTGGCGCCAAGATAAATGGTTGTTGCTTAGCGCTGGTGAAGGAAGCGAAAAGAAAACGTTTCTGTTATTGAAGTATATGATGCTTACAAAAATCACGGAAGAAAGCTCAGAAGCTTTGGAAATGATTGGATTGGATGTAAAAGTATATGAAGTATATGAATCATCAGTATTTTTATGGGAAAATTTTCTTTTTCCGACATAGATAGGATTTCAATTTATTTTTGAAATATTATTCATATGGTGAGGCTTCTATCAAGATTTACTTTTTTAAACCATGTACCGGTGTAGGCCACATAACGTCGATGATTTTTTTTTTTTTTAAGGTGTTTTCAATATTGATTTTAAAACAGGGTAATTCTCTACCAACTCGAAATCGGGAAATGTTGCCCCGATCCCTCTTCAATTTGCGTGAAACTTTGTCCTATGGTGTAACTTTTGTCCCTGATCACGAATCCGAGGTCCGTTTTTCGATATCTCGTGAACATGCGAAAAAAGAGGTGTTTTTCATTAATGTGCAGCCTGAAACGGTGATGAGATAGAAATTTGGTGTCAAAGGGACTTTTATGTAAAATTAGACGCCTGTATTTATCATCGAAAAAAACACTAAAAAAGATTAAAAAACTCTACCATTTTCCGTTACTAGACTGTAAATTTTTTTGGATCATGTCATTTTATGGGAAATTTAATGTACTTTTCGAATCTACATTGACCCAGAAGGGTCATTTTTTCATTTGGAACAAAAATTTTCATTTTAAAATTTCATGTTCTTTATAACTTTGCAGGGTTATTTTTTAGAGTGTAATAATGTTCTACAAAATTGTAGAGCAGACAATTACAAAAGTTTTGATATATAAACATAATGGGTTTGCTTATCAACATCACGAGTTATCGCGATTTTACGAAAAAAAGTTTTGAAAAAGTTACTTTTTGCGTTTCTCTTTGTTTTGTCGTCCGTGTCTGTCGCGGGTGACCATGAACGGCCATGATCGATGACGACCAACTTTTTCAAAACTTTTTTTCGTTAAACCGCGATAACTCGTGATGTTTATAAACAAACCCCATATGTTCATATAAATTTTTTTTTGTAATTGTCTGCTATACAACTTTGTAGAACATTATTGCACTCTTAAAAATAACCCTGCAAAGTTAGAAAAAATACGAAATTTTAAAATGAAAAATATTGTTCTAAATGAAAAAATTACCCTTCTAAGTCAATGTAGATTCGAAAAGTACATAAAATTTCTCATAAAATGACATGTTCCAAAAAATTTACAGTCAAATAACGGAAATCGGCAGAGTTTTTAAAACTTTTTTTGTGTTTTTTTCGATGAAAAATACGTTTTTTTCGGAATTCTGAGTAGGGGAGAGTGGGGAGACTTGATCCCCTTTTTTTGTATCGCACATAACTCTGTCAATTTCTCACAAAACTATGAACTTTTTGCATGAATTTGCATGAAAATTTTGGGGGTAATTTGATCCCCCTTTCAACATTTTTAAGAAATCTTAAGCAAAATGTTTCTTATTCATCCAAAATGTTAATTTTCTATAAGTTATAGCAATTTCACATTAAACCTGTACGTTTGTTTTCAAAATATCACAAGTTTAGCATGCAAAATATTTAAAAACTTAAAATTTTCCAGTTTAGATCAAAATTGAGCATATTTACAAAAGCTGGTAATTTTTGTTTACAAAACTTTTGAAAAACGGTTCAAACTGCAGTAAGTTATGTATAAATATACTAAAGGAAACTATGTACGAAAACCCAGCCCAGTTATTTAATCTTGAAGCTGATTCCAGTGACTGTAAAAATGCAGGGATCAAGTCTCCCTAAACGCACTTTTTTGGAAAATTGATTGTAAAAATAGTATGACGATAAATTTAACGTCAAATGCGTAAGGGTTTTGGAGTTGATATGTTTATCAAACAATTCATTCATAAAAAATATTGTTTTGAATAATTTTTGAGTGTTTTCTATACTTATCAAAACAAAGAAAAAAGATCTCTTGGAAGATTTTTGCAGCACTTTTTAGAAATATGTGTGTAACTCAATCTAAACATTTTTTAAATGTTTTTCTTTGTTTTCTACAATGAGTTTTAGTCAATTTCGCACAACTTTCTAGAACAAAGGTAATTGTATTACCCACATGCTGACGAGATACAGGCTTGGGATCAAGTGTCCCCGGGGATCAAGTCTCCCCACTCTCCCCTACGCCATCAAATCGGGCGTCTAATTTTACATAAAAGTCCCTTTGACTCCAAATTTCTATCTCATCACCGTTTCAGGCTGCAAATTATTGAAAAACACCTCTTTTTTCGCATGTTCAAAAATGAAAGGGGTCGTACCGCCCCTCCGTCACGAGATATCAAAAAATGGACCTCGGATTCGTGATCAGGGACAAAAGTTACCCCTAAGGACAAAATTTCACGCAAATCGAAGAGGGGTCGGGGCAACTGCTGTGTGAGTTGGCGGAGAATTACCCAGTAATTTTGAATCAATTTATGCTGAAATAGGAAAATATTCATAAAAAATTGAACACATAGTTAAAAAAAATTGTTATTTGGGAAAATTTTAAGATTTAATATTAACTCCATTATAAGAAATATTACCTCAATTAGACTGAAAAAGTGGCATTCACCAGAAAAGAGGTTAATTCGAACATTTAAAGTACTCATTCCCAGATGTAATTTTAACATGATTTTTTTTAATGTGCACTTTTTATTTTAAATAATTCATCATTTGCAACTAACGTTCTTGATGTTCCATCAAATTTTCAAGTATCGCAAAATAAAAAAAACTAATGGTTATTAAGACATGGGATTGTTGGCAGATTTTGTTTCTGAAAAAATTGTAATATTACCTCTGAAAATGTGAACATTTACATCATTTTATGAGTAATTTAACTTATTTAACATTGATGGAGGTATAAAATAACATCGACAAAGAGGGTATATTCAACCATAACATTTTTCAACCTTCCCAAAATGCATCATTTTTTACTCTGTGGTAATAGGCTTCTCTTTATTTTGTCTGAACACTTTGAAATTTCGTAGAATTGTTAAGGGGTTACTTACGTGTAGAAAATCACAAAATTTCATATTGAAGAAAAAATATTAGATCCATTTAAAAGATGATTTTCAATCAGTCCTGAAAGTTTTATGAAGATATTTCATAATTAAAATGAGCAAGAGACGATTTAAGCTCAAACTTTGTGAGCATATTTCTCTGAACACCGAGTTGATTTACGGGTGCCACGATATCTCGAGATAAAATGAACCAAATTGGCTGAAATTTGGGGGACTCGCAAGACATATCCCGTATGCATGACAAAGCCCGATTTTAATATTTTGCATTACAAAAAAAAAACATACAAAAATCAAAAACCGATAATTTTTTTTTAAAACATAAAAATGTTTGTATCTTTTTTTTTAATTAACTTTTTGAAAATCGGCCTTCGTCATGCACACGGAACCGGTTTGACGAGCCTTCAATAAATTCAATAAAATAAATCGATAAAATTTTGAGCCGATTTGGTCAAAGCATTGTTGAGAAATCGCGGCACCCGTTTTTTGAAACTGTTAACTTCAAATAGCTATATCTGGGCAATGCTACAACCAAATTTCTTCAAATTTGATTTGTAAATAGATGAAAATGTATATTTTAAAGACCTGAAACAGATTTAAAAACAATAATTGTTTTCTCATACCAACTTCTGACATTTTTACCGATTTACATGTATTTAACCCCTGAAAGGTTTGGTTTTTTTTTAATTTTTCAAGTGTCGAGAAAGAATCTAAATTCACAGAAAAACAATCAGGTTATATTACATCAGCTTATGTTAAACAGTTCTGTGTCAGAAAAAAAAACATGTGTTTTACTGCATCTAAAATTGTGTAGATTAACATCACTTAAATGTGTAATTTTTCAAGTTCCACATATATTGAGGAAAATTACATCGAAAAAGTGTTAATATTCAATCATCAAATCAATTACACAAATTTTAAATGTGTTGTCAACATTTAACAACAACTCTCTAATAGCTTGATTAGAATATTAGATTGCCAATAGACAAGCAAAATGTCGTACAAATTGAACTAGACGAAACCCGGTCTTGGGAGGAAAAATCTACTTCCCATATGGCATCGGCATCCCACCCACCAAGCAGGAGCAGGAATGAAGGCGAAACTTCTAAAGAAGCCGGCAACCGTATTGAACCTCTTGAACAAAAGTGCCATTTATGCCGCACGCCGCTATTTCCCGAACCATGTGTGCGATTTTCCTCTTCTCAACAAAGAACCCGGAGGTTCGGAGATCGTTTTGATCGTCTGGGAAGAAGAAGCACACAAAAAACGCAAGTGGAAAATTCAATCGAGAATAGAGATTCCAGCATCACTTTGGCCTGGGAGTAAAGAACAAGTGCTGCTCTTTGCCGTATTTACCGACATTTAATACGTTTAAGAACATTATAGAGTGTGCGGTGCTGGTTTGAGTTTTGCTCGGAATCGACGATACTCGACGCAGGGAAATATCAAACAGAGCTCGAAGGAGCAAACAGACTCTTCTTGCACTCGCATAGTTCGAGCTGAAGATGAAAGTGGAATACCCACCTTACGGTTACTTCGGGGTGTAATGTTGCATGTTTATATGCCAGTAAGGAGGTGAGCAAGATTCTGCTCAATTATGCATGCAATTGCTTCGGCACACATCACACACACACACTGTAACCCAGATCATCGCCAATGAGCTGGAACGGGTGGGGTATTCAAGGGTGGTCTTGGATTACTGTAAGGTTTGCTAACAGCTAACGAAAAACCCAAACATTTTCAGTAGAATTATTGGAAAAATATCAAATTTGTTTAATCTCGAAATAATCGGTAGTATTAATGTCATATTTATTCACGAACATGTACACGCCACAATTTGTTCCAGTTTTACTACATTCATTCGACCGTTCCCCGGGAAGCCATTCCCGAGTACATCGGAACTTACCCCCAACTGTCCAATATCCCTGAAAGTAGCCCTTTTAGAGGTGGTAGTCCCTTTACCATTTGCCATACCAATCAAAGCCAAAGTCATCCCCCGGCGCCCCAAGTCCAGAGGCCACAACGTCACATGATACTTCCCCCAAACCCACCCATTTCTCTCTTTCCGGCAAACGATCCACCCAAGTCTGGCAGGGCGATTAATTTAATGAAATGTCTGTTTTTCCGCACGTGAGCACCACTTATGTTTTCATCAGCCCCGAGCTAAGGCTGGCTGAGACTGAGGATAATATTTGATGTTCTTTCCCTGATCCAACCACTTGTGTCTCATAACTTCGACCTCCCCTCCCCGCCCTCCAAAAAACCCTCACCACTCCCATTTGGCCCACGCTACCGGCTGTTGGTGGAGCTGTTGTAACAGAGGTTACCACTTTACTACCTTCCCACCCCGGTCACACGAACTGCCAATAAAGTAGCTAGCGAAGAGATACCCAACCCATTTACCACGACACGGGCACATACCGAGACATACATGCTTATGGTGGAAACCGTGGAAAATCTGAGTGGGAAAAGAAAGGATGGGTCCCCATGGAAGGCAGCTTGTGGGGTGTTTCAGAAAGTTACAAGTACTTCATATGTAAGAAATGATTTTTTCAAAATATTTTTAATAACTTGATGTTTTTTGCCTTTCTTACTAAAGAAAGGCATAGGTTTTGCTTTATTGCTGGACATCATTTCTATCTTCATGACATTTCATCATGAATTTTCTTTGGAAAAATCGCTATAAAAAATCACACTGAATCTATTTGTGACACTCTATCGATTCATAAAGAAAAAACTCGTGTATCTCCAACCCTCGAATTTTGACAAAAAAAAATTCCATGCTGAACCTGAACGAGTTGCAAATTTTGAAATATTAATGTTTTTTTCGGAAGTGATAAGACTTTTCAACGAATTACACAGTAAAATAAATCACGGTAATATTACATCTGGGAAACGATACATCTTTTATGTCAGAAAAAAAATGTAATTTTACCTCTGAAAATGTGTTATTTTACAACTTTTCTGTTGTAATGTCACTTTTTCAGTCAAAATTGAGTTGAAATTGCATCATGAAAGAGGTAATATTGAACCTTCCAAAATTATACTTTCAAAATTTACACAATTTATTTGCTCTGTAAAAATAAGGTCGAAATTTTTTACATTCAAACACAAATAAAAATCGATTTGTGTAAACGTCCTGCCCGTGTGGATCAATCGGACCGCGCACTGGACTCCAATCCAGAGGTCGCCGGTTCGAATCCCGCGGCGGGCGCTCTAAAATTCTTTGTGTAAATATGGGTATTCGGCGCCGTCGCTCCGTGCCATACTTTCATACACTTAGGAGCCCAGGGCGGCGAAGTCCTTGTAGATAAAAGGAAGACACTAGTGGTTGGTACTAGCAATGGTGGCCGACAGCTATAAAGTCAACTTCGTTTTGTGTAAACGTAGAGACTATACCAAGATTTTTTGTGCCCACCTTGGGGTTCGAAACGGCGACCTCTGAATTATTAGTCGTCACCTCCTTCGTAATTGGCAAGCGTTTATAACCGCAAATTAATAAAATTTTAACACAAGGTTTATGATGTATCCGCTCAAACATTTCATATAATAAAAAAAACTTGTACACAGTAATAAAACACAGTACGGTAAAAAGTTGTGTGAAATTGGAAGGTGTAATTTTGGAAGGTTGAATATAACTTCTTTTATCATGTAATTTTACCTCAATTTAGACTGCAAAAATTACATTACACCAGAATAGTGGTAAAATTACACACTTTCAGAGGTAAAATCACACATTTTTTCTGACATAAAAGATGTAACGCTTACCAGATGTAATTGTACCATGAATTTTTTTTTACTGTGAAGGAGCGTTAATTTCAGGGTGGCCAACATATTTTAAAGTAGCGTAACAGACTCAAGCTTCTTGGCCTTGATTTTTTTTCTTTTTCCCTGTTCCTGAGGGGAACACCCCTATCGGGGCCGGCATTAACAAAGCGGATTCAATGACAGTTTATTAATCCACTTAATGTTAACATGTTAAGGTTATGTTAACATTCCATAGGTTGTCTTCCTAAGGTGCCTTGATAAGGTCCAGTTTGTGACGATACACTACTTTACCTTTACCTTTACTAAGCAATCGAATCCAGAAGGGAAAAGATCACCAGTTGTGTTGATCCGAGCCGGGATTTGAACCCCGATCTACCGCTTACGAGGCGGAAGCGTTACCTCTGGGCTACGTGACCCGGTCTGTTGAGTATCCCATAATAATGTTTATCTCTAGAAAACTTGTTTTAAAATTTCGAAATAAATTTCTGCCAAGGTGCCAGTTCTGTGAAACAATTGGTGAATTTTCAAAAAACGTTATTTTTTGATGATATTTGCTTTTACCTATTCTGGAAAATTTTGACAGTTAAAAAAACAAACAGATTTGATTATATTTAAAAACTTTTAAAATGTCTGAAATGACATATTTAAGGCGTCATCCATAAAGTACGTCACGCTCTTGGTGGGGAGGGGGGGGTTGTCGCAAGTGTGACAAAGTGTGACAAGGGGGAGAGGGGGGGTACGTGAGACTGTGACGTCACGCTAGACTATTTCTTTAATATTGATTTTTTTTAAATATAGCTTTAAAAATTTAATGTTTGATAACTTTTACTCATAAATCAAACACGATTCAAGGCTTTAAGAAACAGAGTTTTTGATGATAGATTTTATATGCTTCAAAAAACTGTGATGGTGATTTTTATCACTACAACATTGAACAAAATTTATAAAATCCCAACGCAACCTGTAAAAATTAAAAACATTCTCGAATGAATTCCGAATTTCAAAATCATCCTTTTTATAAATCATGCCACACAGTAAAAAAATGTGTTAATATCGAAGCTGTGATTTCTGAAGGTTGAATTTTACAGATTTATTGATGTAAATTTACCTCAATTTAGACTCAAAAAGTGTCATTACACCAGAAAAGTGGTGAAATTACTCATTTTCGGAGGTAAAATTACACATTTTTTCTGACATAAAAGAAATTGTACAAAACACAAGATAGTGCGGAAGGGGGGGGGGGGGTCAGACAAAACGTGACGTACTTTCTGAGAGGGGGTCAGAGCCAGCGTGACAAAGTGTGACATAGGGGGGAGGGGGGGTTAATTTTGGCCGATTTTAGCGTGACATACTTTATGGATGACGCCTAAGGATATTTTGAAAATGTTGCTCAGGAATCTTTCAACAGTGAAAAACGTGATGAGCATTTTGATTATAATGTCAAAAAAAACACATGTCGAATTTTCTTATCTTTCGAGCTTAAAGTATAGTCATTTTTTGTTTTGTTTGGTCGAGCTTGATCATTAATTTTACTGTCAAAATAAAAAACAATTTATTCAACCAATCTCTTTTAGGTAGAGAAAATAAAAAAATTAAATAGGAATTCTTAATGGTAAAAAAAATATTCCTTATTCGTTTTCATTGTTTCAAAAAAATCACAACTCTTCGGAATGTTTTGAACCATTGCAATGAATTGTTTGTCATAGCTCTAAAGATAATATTTCAGTAATTAAGAAATCAAAAAATATAATTTTATGTAATTCCGGTAACATGTAAAATAAAAACAAAAACTTTATTTATTTTTTGTAAAATTCTTCGAAGAATTACTCTTCTTGAATTTATACAAGCATTTTTCTTTGAATGAACTGGGCGCTAACATTGTAAACAATGATTTTTTTCTGCAAAGGTTTTAGGTTATGAAGTTTAATCATTACTACCATTTCCTGCTTTCTAGTTATACTTTACATTATTACCCAATACATAACAAAGTTTTATTGATTTAGAATCTAGTAAAAAAATAAAGGGATTGGAGATGAAAAATCCTTAGTTAAATGGAAATTATTTTTTGCATTGAAAACCTAAAAAATGGCTTCGATTACTACTAGTGCTGGCAACTTTTTGAAATTTATTCTGCAAAATAAAAATATTAAGCAAAATACCTGTATCAAACGTCTGCATGAACAAAATGATACATTTTAATTAGATGTGAGCAATTCTCTACAAAACCGGCCGATTTCGACCATTTTTATTTTTTGTATTTTTTTATTTGGCTCAAACTTTGTGGGGGCCTTCCCCATGACCAAAGAAGCCATTTTGCATCATTAGTTTGTCCATATAAATTTCCATACAAATTTGGCAGCTGTTCATACAAAAATGGTACGTAAATATTCGAAAATCCGTAACTTTTGAAGGAATTTTTTGATCAATTTGGTGTCTTCGGCAAAGTTGTAGGTATTGTTAAGGACTATTTAGAAAAAAATAGGTACACGGAAAAAAAAATTTCCCGATTTTTTTATTAACTTTTTTTTCACAAAAACTCAAATTCCCAAAATACGTATTTTTTGATTTTCGAGATTTTTTGATATGTTTTAGGGGACAAAAATCCGCAACTTTTGAGCTATAGAGACACATGGTCAAAAAATCTGCCGCCGAGTTATGATTTTTTGAAAAACTGGTAATTTTTGGAAAAATATAAATTTCATACATAAAATTTTTTTGACCTCATTTTTTTATGCAAAATTGAATTTGCAATCGAAAATTACTTTACAGATTTTTTGATAAAGGGCCCCGTTTTCAAGTTATAGCCACCGAAAGTTTGATTTCAGCGAAATATTTGCAGTTTTTCGATTTTTAAAAATAGTGACCATGAGTGACCATTTCTGAAAATATTTTTTTTGAAAAGTTCAGAAAATTTGCTATAAAATTGTCTAAGAGACATTGAAGATTGGACCTCTGGTTGTTGAGATACAGCGGCTTAAAGAAAAAGAAACACGAAAATTGAAGTTTTCTAAGTCTCACCCAAACAGCCCACCATTTTCTAATGACGATATCTCAGCAATTAATGGTTCAATTTTCAATGTTGATACATGAAACATTCGTGAAATTTTCCGATCTTTTCGAAAAAAATATTTTGAAAAAAATTAAATCAAGACTAACATTTTAAAAGGGCCAAACATTGAATATTATGCCCATTTAAAATGTTAGACTTGATTTAATTTTTTTCAAAATATTTTTTTCGAAGAGATCGGAAAATTTCACGAATGTTTCATGTATTAACATTGAAAATTGAACCATTAATTGCTGAGATATCGTCATTAGAAAATGGTGGGCTGTTTGGGTGAGACTTAGAAAACTTCAATTTTCGTGTTTCTTTTTCTTTAAGCCGCTGTATCTCAACAACCAGAGGTCCAATCTTCAATGTCTCTTAGACAATTTTATAGCAAATTTTCTGAACTTTTCAAAAAAAATATTTTTAGAAATGGTCACTCATGGTCACTATTTTTAAAAATCGCAAAACTGCAAATATTTCGCTGAAATCAAACTTTCGGTGGCTATATCTTGAAAACGGGGCCCTTTATCAAAAAATCTGTAAAGTAATTTTCGATTGCAAATTCAATTTTGCATAAAAAAATGAGGTCAAAAAAATTGTATGTATGAAATTTCGATTTTTTCCAAAAATCACCAGTTTTTCAAAAAATCATAACTCGGCGGCAGATTTTTTGACCATGTTTCTCTATAGCTCAAAAGTTGCGGATTTTTGTCCCCTAAAACATATCAAAAAATCTCGAAAATCAAAAAATACGTATTTTGGGAATTTGAGTTTTTGTGAAAAAAAAGTTAATAAAAAAATCGGGAAATTTTTTTTTCCGTGTACCTATTTTTTTCTAAATAGTCCTCAACAATACCTATAACTTTGCCGAAGACACCAAATTGATCAAAAAATTCCTTCAAAAGTTACAGATTTTCGAATATTTACGTACCATTTTTGTATGAACAGCTGCCAAATTTGTATGGAAATTTATATGGACAAACTAATGATGCAAAATGGCTTCTTTGGTCATAGGGAAGGCCCCCACAAAGTTTGAGCCAAATAAAAAAATACAAATAAAATCCATTTCCGGTTTTGGTAGAGAATTGCTCATGTAACAAATTTCTCAAAAAAAAAAAAAAAAACATTTATAAATCTTGTAGCCACCCTGGTAGCGTGTATATTTTTTTGTGAAATAGAAAAACAAAACTTATTTCAAGCATTAGAAAGATTATTTTAAATTTAATTTCGTCAAACTGATTAGAGAAATTTGCTTTTTTACACAGACAAGATACTTGTTATTTTTCATGATTTATTAGATATTTTTTAAATTTTTAATGGCAGGATAAATTATCACGTTTAAAACGTATTATTTCAAATGAAAAGCTGCTTTTTTAATCTCTTTTTGCTAATCATGATTTTGAAACTCGATTACTGCTAAAATTATTCTATATAAAAAAAGATTTATCAGACTAAATGTAAAAATGCCAAGCTATAAAATTCTACAACTTTTTTGTGCCTTTATATTTTTAGCAAATCAATTCTTAAGAACTTTTGGATCCTCTCCTCTTTCAAATTAGTTTAACAGTGATGCTGATCCTAAAATGTTTTTTTTATTATTCTAAAATATTTCAATATCTCAAAAGAGTTGCAATGATTTTTTAATGACAATTTACGAAGTTTAACAATTAAAATAGTAGGTTGTTAAAAGTTGTTAAACGAAATTTTTACAGTACGTGTCGAATAGTATTTTCGAAACGAGTGATGAAAAGCAAAACTTTTCAGCACTAAAGTGGAAGCTGAAAAGTACTGTTTTGGTTTTTGAGAAGACATGGACGCTAACCGAAAGCGGTTAAACAAACTATACAAACTTGTTTTTTCGGAAATGCAAAAAGTATTGAATGTAACTCGATGCATAACTTGATTAGCTCTCATCGTATTTGTCGTTTTCAAGAGCCTCGTTAGATAAAATCAATTTTTGCAATTCCGTCGTGAAACTACTTACTTTTCCTGTCATTCTTGAACGACGAAATAGCCTACTTTTCTGTACCAAAAATAACAGAATCGAATAGCAACACTTTTCAAAATAAATGCTGAAAAGTTCTACTTTTCAGCACTGAAATGGGTGCTGAAAAGTTGAACTTTTCAGCACTTGTTTCGAAAAGTAACACTTTTCAAAATTTTTTTTGATTCAAACGATTTATTGACAAAATACATGAAAGTTTGACATAAAATTTCACTCAATGGGTGTTTTTCGGAATTGCAAAAAATGTTGTATGGAACTCGTTGCAAAACTTGATTTTTTCAGCACTCTTCGTATTCATCCAACTCGGTGAACCTCGTTGGATAAATGTACGACTCGTGCTGAAAAAATCCTCCAACTTGTTGCATAAACTACTATTATTCTACAACTTGTTGCAAAGACTAAAAATGTTTTTATTTCCGTTTTTTAGATTCTTTACTGCGGATCTTCTGGAAAAAACGGAATAAAAAATCAAGTTTGTATTTCTTTGGAAAATAACAGGGACCACAATGTGTCCTTGGTTGGCCAGTAAAGGTGGTAAAATATCATGAGACCATACCAAAATCATGTAGGGTGGAAGACCACAGCTATTCTAAACCAAGGATGTAAGAATACAAGAAAACTTGGTTTTATCCCTTTTAGGGATCATTATACCATTTTTGCAAAAGAATCACTACAAATTTTATTACCTTCACTCAATATGGCTTAAAATATAAAGACACTTATTATCCCTTGAAACATGTGTTGTAGTTTCCAAAATAAATAACGAAAAGTTTAAAGTGTTTTTTTTACTGAAAAATCCCGAATAAACGAAAACTTTATGATTGTAGTGAGGAATTTACAAAAAATCTTACGAGATATGGCCACCATGTGTAATAATTTTATTTGCTGGACTAAGGAAATAACATTCTTCTTGTGAATTTAGACTAAGAATCATTTTCCCTTATACTGGGCACATCCTATGGCACGGAACACCCTTTAATAACTTCACCTTCCGAAGGCAGAGACTAGCCCCAAAACTTCAAGTGAAAGAGCAACTTGGTGCTCATAAAAACTTTCCGAACTTTTGCGAACAATTGGCGAGCGGAATGTGATTCATGCGTGGCTTGACGGAAAAGTTGGAGTGCCTTCTGAAAGGCAAATTTACTTTTTTTTGTGGGACTTGATTTAATTTGCTTGCTTGATGTGTGGTGCAGGTTTCATTAGCAAGTTGATTAATTGCTATGTGCTCAAATGTTGATGAAAGCTGCCATGAACGTTTCGAATTATGTTTTTTTTGCTAATTATAATAAATCCAGTTTAGGGGAACAGCATGTAATTCCATCGAGCACCTAATGTTGGCATATCAGCACATTGACAGTCAATTACAGCTTCTAAAAGACGTTTTCAAATAAACTCTACTAATAAATAGCTCAAATGGAAATGTGTCCATCAACATTTTTGCAAAATAGTTTGTTTAGATAGTCAGGAACAGCAAGTTGGACGGAATAAGAACCGGATTTTGAACCTGCGTATTTTCGAAAAAAAAAAATCCAAATTTCAGTTTTTTTAAATATGGGTATCACATAATCGAGATTTTTTCATACATTTCGAAATTTTTACACATTTTTTTTAAATACTAAATAAAATCACAAAACTAGGTTTTTTCGAAAAAAAACTAAAAATTTTAGTATTTTACTATTTGCGTATCAAATTATTAAAAATGTTGCATACATTTTGATTTAATACATTTCGAAAGTGATAACAAAAGAAATGAGCAACTCTCTACGAAATCGGCCGATTTCGACAAATTTTATTTTTTGTATTTTTTTGATTTGACTTAAACTTTGTGGGGGCCTTCCCTATGAACAAATAAGCTATTTTGCGTCATTGGTTCACCCATACAAGTCTCCATACAATTTTGGCTGCTCTCCATACAAAAATGGTATGTAAATATTCAAACAGCTGTAACTTTTGAGTGAATTTTCTGATCAATTTGGTGTCTTGGGCAAAGTTGTAGGTATTGTTGAGGACTTTTAAGAAAAATAATTGGTACACGGAAAAAAAAATTGCAGATTTTTTTCACAACTATTTTTTCACTAAAACTCAATTTCCCAAAATACGTATTTTTTTATTTTCGAGATTTTTTGATATGTTTTAGGGGACAAAAATCCGCAACTTTTGAGCCATAGAGAAACATGGTCAAAAAATCTGCCGCCAAGTTATGAATTTTTGAAAAAAGAGTGATTTTTGTAAAAAAAATCGAAGTTTCATGCAAAAACAAGAGTGACATTATTTTTTAATGCAAAATTGAATTTGCAATCGAAAAGTACTTTACAGAGTTTTTGATAAAGGGCTCCATTTTCAAGATATAGCCACCGAAAGTTTGATTTTAGCGAAATATTTGCAGTTTTTCAATTTTGAAAAATAGTGACCATAAGTGACCATTTCTAAAAATACTTTTTTTGAAAAGTTCAGAAAATTTGCTATAAAATTGTTTAAGAGACATTGAAGATTGGACCTCGGGTTGCTGAGATAGAGCCACTTTAAGAAAAAGAAACACGAAAAATGAAGTTTTCTTAATCTCACCAAAATAACCCACCATTTTCTAATGACTATATCTCAGCAACTAATGGTCCGATTATCAATGTTAATGCATGAAACATTTGTGAAATCATTAAATATTACGCCCATTTAAAATGCTAGTCTTGATTTAAAAAAATTCAAAATATTTTTTTCGAAAAGATCGAAAAATTTCACGAATGTTTCATGTATTAACATTGAAAATCGGACCATTAGTTGCTGAGATATGGTCATTAGAAAATGGTGGGTTGTTTTGGTGAGATTAAGAAAACTTCAATTTTCGTGTTTCTTTTTCTTAAAGCGGCTCTATCTCAGCAACCCGAGGTCCAATCTTCAATGCCTCCTAGACAATTTCATAGCAAATTTTCTGAACTTTTCAAAAAAAAATATTTTTAGAAATGGTCACTCATGGTCACTATTTTTAAAAATTTAAAAACTGCAAATATTTCGCTAAAATCAAACTTTCGGTGGCTATATCTTGAAAACGGAGCCCTTTATCAAAAAATCTGTAAAGTACTTTTTGATTGCAAATTCAATTTTGCATTAAAAAATAATGTCAAACTTGTTTTTGCATAAAACTTCGATTTTTCACTATTTTTTCAAAAATTTATAACTCGGCGGCAGATTTTTTGACCATGTTTCTCTATGGCTCAAAAGTTGCGGATTTTTGTCCCCTAAAACATATCAAAAAATCTCGAAAATCAAAAAATACGTATTTTGGGAAATTGAGTTTTAGTGAAAAAAAAGTTGATTAAAAAATCTGCATTTTTTTTCCCTGCATCTATTTTTTTCTCAAAAGTCCTCAACAATACCTACAACTTTGCCGAAGACACCAAATTGATCAGAAAATTCACTCAAAAGTTACAGCTGTTTGAATATTTACGTACCATTTTTGTATGGACAGCAGCCAAAATTGTATGGAGACTTGTATGGATGAACTAATCACACAAAATAGCTTATTTGGTCATAGGGAAGGCCCTCACAAAGTTTGAGCCAAATCAAAAAATACAAATAAAATCCATTTCCGGTTAATCTTAGAGAATTGCTCAAATGGGAAATACTCAAAATTTTAACAAAACTACGTATTTTCGAAAAAATACAAATAAAAATAGGTTTTACAATAGGCGTCTCTAATTTTCAGGATTTTTTCATAAATTTCGAAAGCAATAACAAAACAATTGGAAAGTATAGAAAATTTTCAAAAAACTACGTATTTTCGAAAAAATACTTTAAAATTTGAGGTTTTTACAATCTGCGTAACCAACAATCGTTTTTTTTATACATTTCGAAAGTTTTAACACATTTTTTTTAATATGCACCCATATTGTAAAAAAACAGAAATTTTAAGTATTTTTTGAAATACGTAGTTTTGTGATTTTTTTTTAGTATTTTCAAAAATTTGTGAAATTGCTTCCAAAACATGTATGTAAAAAACATGGATGTATCAAAACATCCCGCTCATTTGATACCCACCCTAGTAACATTTTAGGATATAAGTAGGCCATAAAAGCCTATTTAGGCCGTATGAGGGTTTTCAGAACCATGATAAAACCTGTTAATTTAAAAATGTTACTAGGGATTGTAACAAAACTAAAGTTTTGAGTATTTTTTCAAAAATACGTAGTTTTATGAAAATGTTGAGTGTTTTCAATTTTTTTTGATGAATTTCGAAATGGATGAAAATGTTATGATCATTTGATACCCATATTGAAAAAATACTTAGATTTTAAGTATTTTTTTCGAAAATGCGTAGTTTTGTGAAAATTTTAAGTATTTTCAAAACTTTTTTAATTACATTTGAAATGTATGGAATCTACCCATTTTATTAATTGGATTTTTCACACAAAAACTGGGTGGAAAAAACATTCATTTTTGAATTTTCTTAATATTTTTTATGTATTTCAGAAGACAAAACATTTTTTAGCACAAGTTGTTCTAAATTCATTTGACAGTGTTGCCAATTTTTCTAATTGTCCATTATTTAAAAAAATAAACATAAAATGAATTGTAAATTTAATTTGCAATCGAAATGAAATATTTTTTGTTGAAAACGTGATTTTTTACCTGAAAACGTTAATTATCTAGCTTGGTAATGCATTATAATAAATTCTGGGACAATTTTACCAGGAAATTGGCAATTTTTGTGCCTCTCAATTCCCGTGAAATTTGGTCGAGCTTTCCGGGAATTTTGATACTCAATATTGAAGCAAACAAATATTTTTAACATTCAAAAATAAGATTTTCGAAAAAAGGTTATCCGGCGCAATCAAAAATTGTGTGGTGTTTTGTGGGTATTTTTTTAGAATAACTATTTCTTTTGAGAAGTCCTAAGCAACACCTAATACTATGCCGAAGACATCATATCGATCAGAAAATCGATTCTTAAGATAAAGATTTTTGAATATTTCAATATTTTAACAGTCTTCCATACAAGTCTCCATATAATTTTGGCAACCTTTAAGCCAATTATGCAAAATGACTTCTTTGGTCATAGTAAAAAGTACGAAAAGTACAAAAACTTAATTACCAAAAAATTGCTCATTCTTGCAAAAATTGCTCTTCATTGAATCGTTGATTTCCCGGCTTATGTTTGGGGTCCGTGGGTTTGATCAATTCAAAAACCAAAACAGTGTCGAAAAGTTTTTTTTTTTTTCAATACAAGTTCAGAAAGGTTCCTTTTTTTAAGCACTCATATGAGTGCAATAATGAACTTTTCAGCACTGTTATTTTTGATGATGATAAGAAGGCCATTTCGTCACAACAGAATTATAGAAAAAGTAAATATTTTCGAAACAGAATTGCAAAAACAGTTTATTTTAAATCAAAATCAATACTTTTTCGATGCAAAATATATACAGTTATCAATTTTCATAATATTTTTTTGCAATTATATTTTCAAAAGTGATTATAAGTAAAACTTCCATCGGTTAAAATCCCTCAACGTCTCAGCAAAAAAAAAACTGCTGCATCGCTATCTTGAAACAAATTTTCACTTAAAATTTCAACCCTCAACATTTCAGCTCCTTACGGATCAAAGGTGACAATCATCAATCACCCATGTAACCATCCTCAGCTTATCATTGCTCACACGTGGAAACATTTTCATTCCTCCGAAAACCAGTGCCAGAGACATCAATATTAGTCCTCGAGTGCTCAACAAAACAGTCCTTTTGGGTCCATTATTCAAATGGGATCCCATTATGCCCAGATTTCCGTTTTCCTCGGTCGCTTTCCCCGGAAACTGCCACTGTCTTGCTCACACGTGAGAGATATTGCATGGGAAAACTCGAAGTAAAATTGTTATTCATGCACTGACTGTTTTTTCCCCAACCACGAGACTGTCGTCGGGGCCCGTCTGGAAAAGATTGAAAACTTCTTTCGGCTACACTATCCATGACTCCCCATTTCATCCCCTGTCAGCAGGAAGTGATCCTTCAAATCTGTTGGGAAGATTTTTTTTCTGTTTGTTTAGACGAACCCAACAAAGAAAGAAAAATCTATTTCGCAAATAAAGAAGCAAATCATTTGTCAGGACCCACTTTTCCTCGAAAAAAAAAACCGCGTGGGCGTTCTCACAAATGTCCGACCCTCTAGAAGAAAGAAATGTAGTTAAATGCTAAATCCCAACTCGAGCGACCCTCTTTCGGAGAAATCTGCTTAAAAATTCACCAAGCGTGACGGATCACTGAATCGGGGGATAACCCTGGACCAGGACTCGCCAGCGAAAAACTTGTTGAAGTGTGTGCTTGCCAGAGGCCGGTCTAAATGGTCTCCTGGGGGGAGCAAAAAATGGCAGAGATTCTACCAGGGGAGGTCATTAATTTGATGGGAAAACTTGGCATCAAAGAAAGAGGTGCTTTGTTTTTCCCACTTGATGCATTCAACTTTGTTTTTTGAGAGGCAAAACTGGTTGCCAAGAAATTGTTGTATTTTTTGCCTTCCATACTGTGGAAAGGCAATAAGATCGTTCATAAATTAACTTAATAAGACCTCGATTTTTTTTTTCGTTTGTTTAGAAAGGTCAAAAGTCATCACGCTTTTAAGCTAATAAAACAAATTTTCAAAGAAAATTAAACAATTTATAATTTTCAAACAAACAGTTTCAAACAAAGCTCACAAAACCAAAACATTTACAAAACAGCATTTCAATTACCTTTTTCGCAGAAGTAATCACTAATTGAAATCGCTGCCAGCATCTCCATTTCGCACAAAGCGGCCTGCACAACCAGGTCAAAAGTTGGTCGATGCTGGGCAAACATACTTCTCACTACAGCTGAAGGGATTTTTTCTCCGTCGACTTTTCCTAGCCCTTTCAACTTGGAGAGAAAAAATGCTGCGGGGAAAAGTTTGCTTTATTCTATTTGCCCCCCGTTTTTTTTCCGTTCTCCACAAAGGGAATGACAGGTGAACTTTTTTCACCCAGGTCGTCTTACTGGGCAAAGTCAGCAGCTTAACTGCTGCACACCAGCTAGTTGACACCCTACTTGACCACCATCACCCCTCTGCTCGACTTTCCCAGAGGAAAATTTAATAAGAATGTTACTTTCAAGTTAAACGTGCTTTAAAACCGTGACGACGTCGTCGGTTGGATCGTGAGAACATCTCCAAGAAGTTTAATTAAATGCTTCTCTTCGTTGGTGTGATGAATGTGTCACTTTATTAAACTCATCGGGATGTAGTCACGTCCTGACGCGCAGCTCAGCCAAGCAGAGTTGTAAGGTGGATCTCTTGAGCAGAGATCTTCTGTATCCCATTTTGGATGGAGGAGATGGTTGCTTCCGAAGGATCTCGGGGCAAGGATTGAGGATGCTAAAAGTTACTAACGAGAGTGCTAATGTCTACCAGTTGGCACTTGGAAAAGGCAAGCCAGAGTTTGCCGTTGTGATGGCGATGAAATTATATGATTGCATTGTTGGTAACTTTATATTGTTAGAATGGTGGCAATAGATAAAGGAGTCACATTTTTTGTTCTTGTTTCTCGGGAAAACCAACAATTTTTTTTGACTAATTGTGAAAAGTTTCTAGTAAAGGCATCTCGAGTCAAAAAATAATATACTCGGAATTTCTATTCGAAGAAAATTGATCATCACTCTAAAATATTCTGTATTAAATTCAGTTTAACGAAACCGAGCAATATTTACAAATACTGCCTCTTAATGTACTTTTCAAACCTACATTGACCCAGAAGGGTCATTTTTTCATTTATATAGAACAAAATTTTTCATTTTAAAATTTCGTGTTTTTTCTAACTTTGCAGGGTTATTTTTTGAGCGTCACAATGATCTACAAAGTTGTAGAGCAGACAATTACAAAAAAATTGATTTATAAACATAAGGGGTTTTTTTTTATAAACATCACGAGTTATCGCGATTTTACGAAAAAAAAGTTTTGAAACACCACATTTCTATCTCATCACCGTTTCAGCATATAGAGGCAAGCTCGAACAAAAGATTTTTTTTCTGGTCTCACTTTGATTTCCCATTTGTTGCCTGTTATCCTGTTCGCTGCTGACTGTGTACGCCACAGTGGTATAACGTCAAAAAAGCCTCGTATAATGTTTGTAAACAGTATACAGTACAACTACCTGCGTAAGTCGGTTCGTTTTTTCTTGAATACTTTTGCAGCATAATTTTATTATGAATGTAAAGAGGAATAGCATGTAATTTCATCATGCACGTGATGTTGGCTCAAAACAGTTGGGCGTTCAAGAATAGTTGTAAGTTGGCAAGAGAACTGGTTCCCCAGTGGACGGCTTTCTGTGCATTGTTTTGCAGGAGGAATCCGTCCACCGTTGGACGGATTCCTCTTGCTGGACATTGTTAACAAACTTGTCCCAAGTTCCCATTTCCTCCTGAAAAGAAATCTGTCCACCGGTGGACCGATTCCTCTTGCAAAATACAGCCAAGAAATCCGTCAAACAGTGGCCAAATTAAAAAAAATCCGGCTTGCCAACGTTGTCAAGAGAAACCGACCTTTCCCAAAATTGCCGGATATTATTTTAAAAGTTTGCTTGAGAACGGCAAAGTTTCCTGTCCCCAAAGTGAATGTTTTTTCGCCTGTCAACTGTCAAACATAGGTGTACAAATTTAGGTCATCAGATTTTGTGTCAATATGTTTGATCAGTATATCAATAACTACTTCAACATGTTAACGAATGGTAAAACGTTACTTAATCTACCGTATGGTGGTTGATGCATTCCTCTCGATAGGATTCGAACTGACGACCTTTGGATTGTGAGTCCAACTGCCTACCTGGACTAAGCTAACGATCTAGAATAGGTCTGAACCAATGTTCACTTCCCCATCCGACGGATAAGACAAATCTTGACTCGAAAAAAGCCACCGGGTCTGACTGGGGCAGAAGCCAGGCCAACTGGCCATCTGTTGAGTAACACCGAAACACTTATTTTACGGAAAGATAAAAAAAAGCTTGCAACACGCATTATCCCTCCCAAAGAATTTTAGAAATTTTAATTTATAAACATACGTAATTTTTCATATCAATTACCGCCAACCCTATTTAAGGAGACTGTTTAAATATTTACACAATGTATGCAACTCGTTTACGCTAGGGAATATGTTGAAAACAAAAATAAACCAGCAGCAACGGTCAATTCAAAAATTATGCTACTTATTCTAAATCAGATTAGTGCGCGTGACCTGTAGTGTGTGTGTGTGTGTGTGTGTGTGTATATCTTGTATAATATTCAAAGTTAACAGTGTAGTAACTTCAGGCATCCACGCTAGGTGGTGATACTGATGCGAACAAATTTCGGAACCATGTTTTGAATTGGAGTTGGCTCCATATGGTTTCAGGTTGCAAATTATTGAAAAATACCTCTTTTTTCGCATGTTCAAAAATGAAAGGGGTCGTACCGCCCCTCCGTCACGAGATATCAGAAAACGGACCTCGGATTCGTAATCAGGAACAAAAGTTACCCCTTAGGACAAAGTTTCACGCAAATCGAAGAGGGGTCGGGGCAACTGCTGTGTGAGTTGGCGAAGAATTACCCAGTTTTTATTTTTTCTTGTTGATACGACGCTAAGTTGTTGAGCCATGCAAAGATTTAAAAATATAAAAATTGATGTTTTCTAAGACTCACACAAACAACCCACCATTTTCTAATGTCGATATTTTAGCAACTTATGGTCCGATTTTCGTGAAATGTTCTGATCTTTTCGAAAACAATATTAAAAAATATATAATTAAGACTAGTATTTCAAATAGGTGTACTTTAAAATGTTTGGCCCTTTTGAAATGTTAGTCTTGCTTCAAAATATTTGAAAGTATTTTTTCAAAAAGAAATCATTAAAATAAAAAGTTTCTTTAAATTATTGAATGTACGTTTATGGTATTCAAATTTAAGTGATAATAGCGATTATGTATACTGTGTATTAGGGTGCCCAGAATATGGGACTTTTTCGCAAAACTTCGCTCTACAAGCTGAATATTGTTCCTTGAGCTATTTTAGAACGCTGGGCCAAATATGAGCAAAATCGGTCTACTCGAAGATGAAGTTTGTATGGGAAAAATCGAAAAAATGTACGGAAAACTCAATTTCCTTACGGTTTTGTCTGCATGGTACGCTACTTCCATCCAAATATTCCCAAAAGTGAGAATATCATTGATAATTTAATGCTCTAAAACTTTGTAGAACATACCAAAGCTGTAAAACTCGATCCTGAAAAGTAATCAGCGATTTAAAAAAGTCATTTTGGTATGAAAATCATATTTTTCACCAATTTTAGGCTCAGGTATCAATGGGTTAATCTCAACCAATTCCGCTTAAAATTTGAACAGATGCTCAAAAAAGCCCAACAAACCGTTTTCCCTCTGTGGAGCAGGGGGTCATTTTTTTCTATGTCTATCGAACCTCCTTACTTAGAAAACAAATTAACATTCCGACGCCCAAGGCTAAAAAAAAGTTGGAACGGTAATTCAATTCGCTGGTTCTCGGGCATAACTCAACTAATCAAGATGATTATTTTTTTCCAGTGATTTGTTAGGATGTCTAGATGATTCTAGAACTTTGCAGAACTTAATTTGATCAAATCTTTAATTTTTGCGATCAAAAACATTCGCGAGATGGAACGATGTTTTCGGTCGCAGAAATTACAAATTTGTTCAAATCAAGTTCTGCAAATTTTAAGATCATCTAGACATTCTTGCAAATCACTGGAAACAAGAATCGTCCTGATTGGATGAGTAATGCCCGAGAACCAGCGAGTTGAAGTTACCGTTCCACCTTTTTTGGGAGGCTTGGGCGTCTGTGCAAGTAGGACATGCGTTGGGCGTGCCAGTGTTAAACTAATACCCCGTTCGCACGGGCGAGTTATAGCCGGTTTTAACGAAAAGGTTTTAAGTTAAAACCAAGTTATATCCAAACCGTTCGCACGGGCCCGTGAGGTTTTAAATCACATCTGGTTTTATTTGTTGGCTTCAAAAGTGTTCGAAATAAACTTTTTTGTTTATATGTTGCAACTATTGCTGTGCAACAATGTCAACCTTCAAAGCAAATGGTTTGTATCAAATCAAGCTCAAAATTAAATTTCCAGCTCAGCACAGACATCCGATAACCCATTCGTTCAACAGTATCAACAGTAATAGTTAGAAATGAAGAGCAAGAATTGAAACGATGGGAACACTTCTCGGAAGCTCCCATCGCACTGCACGATTGCAATTCATGAAAGATCAAACGCACAACTTCTGTTTCCAACATCAACCAAACACTGCTGCAGTGTGGAACTTCTCGGGGGGTTTCGCATTGTTCAAATAGTAAGAGCACACCGATATGTCAGCTCCAAGGAGCAAGTTCTTACAGTCATACACGTACGCAGCAGAGTCCCGTCCCAGTTGGCAAACAAACAAAGAGTTATCACACTGCCAGGAGGAGAATCCTTGGTGCTGCTGATTTGAATTGGAAATAGCCCGGGTTCCGTTGGTAACGACCTTTCCCGGCGTCATGACCACGATTTGCAATCCCACTTGTAAGATTGCGCGCGCGACCTCCCTTAAGTGTCCTGAAGGTGGCCAGCACACTCCCAAACGATTCCAACGCTGCACTCGCAACTGCAGAGGTCGGAGACTATCGATTTTGCAATAACGAGCCCCCTTGACCTCAACCCCCGCTCCTTTTCTCACCGGAAAGCGGAAATTCAGGACCGGAAGCCACACACCGGGGTCTATTCTGGTCCGAGAATGGCAAACTAGGCCAAACTCATAAAGTGAATAATTTTTCCCACGGTCCTCGGGGGTTGGACTGTGGTCGATAGTGTGGTGGAGGTGGCCTTGTGCACATTTTATGCCACCCAGGCCGGCAGGTTGCACATTTATAGGGCACTTGGTCTATTTGTCTGGGAAACTTCTTTTTCGACGTGACTCGAGTAGACACGGCTCCAAGTGCACCGGAAAATAAGTGATATTGAGACCGACTTTCCGTTGGGGCACGTTTTCTTTCTTGGAGAAAAAGGCATTGCTAGTTCTCTGGTGTAGTCGGGAGGTGTCCGTTGTGGTAGATTTGTGCAATGTTCTTAGAAAAAGTGGGTTTATATTAAATATTTCATTTGATTGCTTATAAGCTCAGTATTTAATAAGGACAGAGTTGTAAAATTTTGATGAAAATTTGTGTCTATAAAGAGATTTGCAACTTTGTAAGAATGTTTTAACTTGGTTTAACCAATCAAATTGATTCAAGCTACAATTTTGGAAGTTTAGAAGAACAATTTCCCCGGTTAATGTGTACTTGAGTTTAAAAATATTACTTTTTTCGTTGGCATTCAGGAATTTGTTCCGGTGGGCCAACTAAGCCCAAAGCCCAAAAAATGAGTTTGTAAAAAGATTTTCAAGCACTTTAGCCACTGATGCGAATATTTTCAAAATCAGTGACTCCATACACTTTTTGCGAACTGCTCATATAAAATGGGCACGTGGATATTTAAAAAAATGTATATTGAGAAGGGATTGCTTGAACAATTTTGTGTCTTCGGCAAAGTTGATAGTCGTAATCAGTTGGATGGTTCTATCATTTTAAGAAAAAAATAGATACAGGGAACAACTAAATTTCTGATTTTTTCACTTAAAATCAGCGTATGTTTTCAAAAAAAAAATATTTTGAGTGAAATGAGCAAAAAAGTTCACCAAAGTTTATTTTTAACAGTGAAATTGAATCAATATTTTTCGAGATATTGCGAGCTGCAAAGTGAGGACTAACTATGACACTCAGAAAAAAACACGTTTACTAAATTTAAACTTAAAAAAAAAATCGTTTTTTTTTGTATTTTTTAATCCGTTTCTTTTTTGTTGCCTTCGGTATGCCCAAAAAAGTCATTTTGCATCATTAGTTTGTCCCTGGGTACTGAATAGTGGTTCGCAAAACGGCCTCAATTTTGAACTGTCAAAGTGGAACCAATTTACTATTCGCCAAAAATAGAGAGTATTGTTATCGATCATTAAAAAATTGTTTTTTTTTGCAAGAATGTAAAATGTGTGGCTTTTGAGGACCTGGAGTTGAAGTCGAGTCTTAAGAAAGTTGAAGGCGAGATCGTTCTTTTTTTTTATAATTATGAATGAAAGTTGTTTATGGAGTCGATGTGGTTGTATCCATCCAGAAGCTGTCTTTTTTGTTTGATTCCGTTTGAAACCCCACTGGTTTAGTGAAAATCTTCTCTGTTTGAATGCTTCAGCATCAACTTCGAGAATTTACACATTTGCAGCAGTTCTTCGTCACCCGTAAAAAAGAAACACCTCATCTAACCGATCGAAACTTGAAAACACACACAATTTTTTATCAAAAACTAGACAAAATAAAACACATACTACTGATTAAAAAACAGCTCAGTTACGAGTAAGAAAAAAGTCATGCTTGTGCTTGAACAGCCTTCTACTTCGTAGATGTAAACAAAGTGGGATCATTCGAAAATCACGTTACGCATACTCTCTTTTCATCACCCAGGTTTGTCCATATAATTTTCCATATAAATTTGGCAGCAGTCCATACAAAAATGGTCTATGATATTTAAAATCTGTATCTTTTGAAGGAATTTTTTGATCGATTTGATGTCTTCGGCAAAGTTTTGGGTATGGATAAGGACTAAACTTGAAAAAATGATACACGATATAAAAATGATGATTTATAATTTTACTTTTTGTCACTAAAACTTGATTTGCAAAAAACTCTATTTTGATATTTTTTAATTTCTGATATGTTTTAGGGGACATAAAATGCCAACTTTTCAGAAATTTCCAGAATAGGCAAAAAATCTTTGACCGAGTTATGAATTTTTGAATCAATACTAATTTTTTCAATCACAAAGTACTTTAGTGAAATTTTGATGAAGTGCACCGTATTTAAGTTATATTTTTCTGTATTTTTTTTGAAAATAGTCACAGTTATTCATTTTTTTAAATAAGTGCCGATGTTCGCTCACTTTTGAAAAAAATATTTTTGAAAAGCTGAGAAAATTCTCTATATTTTGCTCTTTAAAACTTTGTTGATACGACCCTTAGTTGCTGAGATATTGCCATGCAAATATTCAAAAAACATGAAAATTGATGTTTGCTAAGTCTCACCCAAACAAACCACAATTTTTAATGTCAATATCTCAGCAAATAATGGTTCGATTTTCAATATTAAATTAGGGGAACTATGCCCTTTCTCAGCCTATTTCTATTATCGGCCTATCAGCTCTTCGATCATTAATTACAGCTTTTATAAAGTGTTTTTGACTGTTCCAAATAAATAGCTCAAATAAAAGTGAGCAAGCAACTCTCTATTGTTGATACATCTGAAAATGTTGATTAAATAGCGGAAAACGGTAAAAGTGATGAGAATTGGTCGAACGGCTTAGAGTGATTAAAATGGGTATATTTCCCCTTTGAAACATTTGTGAAATTTTCCTATCTTTTCGAAAACAATGTTTTAATATTTTTTTTAATCAAGACTAATATTTCAAAAGGGCGTATAATTGAATGTCCCGCCCGTGTGGATCAATCGGACCGCGCACTGGACTCCAATCCAGAGGTCGCCGGTTCGAATCCCGCGGCGGGCGCTCTAAAATTCTTTGTGTAAATATGGGTATTCGGCGCCGTCGCTCCGTGCCATACTTTCATACACTTAGGAGCCCAGGGCGGCGAAGTCCTTGTAGATAAAAAGGAAGACACTTGTGGTTGGTACTAGTAATGGTGGCCGACAGCTATAAAGTCAACTTCGTTTCGTAATATTGAATGTTTGGCCCTTTTGAAATGTTAGTCTTGAAAATTTGTTTGACATAATCTTTTTTTTAATTTTTGATAGCAAATTTCATTCTGCATCCAATCTTTTTTAAATTTTGTTTGCCAATATTTTAAATTTTTCCCCGAAAAAAAAAACGATTTTGAATTGAGCTTTTTTCCATTTCAAAAAACAAATGTATTAAGCTTGAACCCCCTGCAAGTTTTAACGTGGTTTATGAATGGCCCCTCCTTAAGAAAAACAAATTTTAGAACATTTTTTGCCAATAACTGAAAAACGCAAATTTAATTTTGTACCGAATATAATTTTGTTTGATGTTTGTTTAATTATTTTATATTTTCTTATAATTTTTTTCTTCCAATAATGTTTTTGGGAATAAAACTTAAAGTAATAAAAAGTCCAGTAAAAAACGGTATTTTTTTGTTATCTCACAACTTTGCACAAGACAAAAAATCGTTCAAAAATACCTTCCAAAGGTCCATCCATAAACCACATGGACACATTCTTAAAAAATTATCCCCCTACCCTCAATTTACGCCATCAACTGTTTGAAGTGAATCATAGAATAATATTGAAGACTATCTACACTCATCGGACGGCGCCACAAAATTCTTTTAAATACTTAGGATCCCAAGGCGGTGAAGTGCTTGTAGATAAA
This sequence comes from Culex pipiens pallens, assembly GCF_016801865.2. NCBI lineage: Eukaryota > Metazoa > Arthropoda > Insecta > Diptera > Culicidae > Culex > Culex pipiens. The sequence goes on along the minus strand of NC_068939.1, from coordinate 65,064,937 downwards.
AGAAAGACACTTGTGGTTGGCAATAGTGGCCGACAGCTATAAAGACAACTACTCTCATATGTTTTCACTGAAAAATATGTATAAGTTTGTTTATACTAAACAAGCTAAACCCGACAAACTTCGTCTTGTCTTTTTTCTTTTATTGAAGTTTTTTACTTGTTTTCTTATTCAGCCTCCTGTGATCAAAATTTGATTTTACGTAACTTTTCCCATACAATCTGCAGATTTTCCGGAGTCGGTTCCAGGGTGGCCAAAGTTGTCACTTTTTGGCGTGAGAACATTCCATGGACTTATACGAACTCAACGTAACAACGAGCACCTCGATCCGACGCTTCGTATTGAACTGATTCGCGTTCGAACAAAACCGTAGAATTTTTTTATATATTTTTATATATATATTAGGGTGGGTCATTTTTTTCGAAAGTACTCGGATCCGGCTGAAATAAGGACCATATTGTAGAGGGGACCCATAGGGACTCTTATACCAAATTTGAGCTCATTGGGTTGAAAACTGGCTTGTCGCTCGGGGGTTAAAGTTTACATGGAAATTACTATGGGAAAAGCGTGATTTTACTTCAAACGCTCCTACAAGCTAAGCGACAAACTTTAACCCACACTTACACTAGGTAGCCGTGTCGGGGGTGGTCCAAGGAACATTTTTCTCTAAGGGTTCATGGTCATCCGTTCAACCCTGAGCTTGCGCAAAGCCGAAACATCCGGTGACGCCGGATTTTTGCAAAATCTCAAGTTTAACGGTCGACGCATGCTACGAAACTATGATTGACGCATCGGAAACACGACGCCAAACGTCAACATACTAAAGTTGAAGCACGAAACAACGGTTCGCCGTCGATTTCAGTCAGTGTCCGGAAGTGTGCTGCAAAAGAAAGTGACCTGACGAGCCAGAACGGCAAAATCTTAGAGCGTACCCACAGACACCATAAGCAGCATCAACCGAAAAAAGCTTCAAGTTGGGGGAAAGAAAGGCAGATTGCGAAAAAGAAAGTCTCGAATCGGTAAGTTCAATCAATTGTCCCTAGAACTTAAAAAGCTAAAAATAACCGTCACTTTTATTTTCGCAGATATTTAGGAAACACCTCAGCCGGAACAGGTCCCTGAACTTATTGAGACCACCACTCTACGAACCTCCCGGAAACGATGATCAGTCATGTCGTAAAAACGCAAAGAGAAACACCGTCATCATTGACCGCTCGCTGCCTAACATCGTGGACAAAATGCGCGAACAACCGGCAGCGGTCGGAGACCTGAGCATCCTGGAAACGGGAGCTGTAGGGGGATTATACCTTAAGGGGGAGGAAGGCGACCATGCCGACGCGGATAGCTTCATCGGCAGTCCGGAATAGAATTTACGAATGATATCATTATTTTTTGATTGAAATAAATTATTAAGCTTAAGCAGTTTATTCTTAAACACCTTCTACAAAAGTGATTTATTTTATTGTCTTTCGAGCGGATTAGTTTCTAAACATCTTCCTCGACTTCCCCCAGCACTTGCATCTGCTCTCGCTTGACCTTTTGGATGGCGGCATTCGTGGTCGATTCCTCGTCAATTCTCACACGGCACATTTGCCTCCAGCGATGCCGGAAGTGCATCGACATGTGATTTGCAAAGGAGGTCAACTGTCCGCCGCCGGGTTGAACAAGGCTGTAGGTTCCTTATTCCTCCATTGATGGATCTTGTCCAATCGCCATTATTCACTTCTGATCTCGCACAGACATTCCTCGCAACAAACGCTTCCCATGCCGTTGGTCTCAGTCCAAATTGTTGCGGAACGTATCACCTCATCCCGCTATTTACCGGAAGTGCATGTACGCAATGATGTGAAGTATTCTCGGTAAACACTGCGGCCACTAGCCAATGGTTAAGCTCCAACGGGGGGTTTGTATATTTTGGTGAGTAATTGTGTTGACGTTTGGCGTCGTGTTTCCGATGCGTCAATCATAGTTTCGTAGCATGCGTCGACCGTTAAACTTGAGATTTTGCAGAAATCCGGCGTCACCGGATGTTTCGGCTTTGCGCAAGCTCAGGGTTGAACGGATGACCATGAACCCTTAGAGAAAAATGTTCCTTGGACCACCCCCGACACGGCTACCTAGTGTAAGTGTGGGTTAAAGTTTGTCGCTTAGCTTGTAGGAGCGTTTGAAGTAAAATCACGCATTTCCCATAGTAATTTCCATGTAAACTTTAACCCCCGAGCGACAAGCCAGTTTTCAACCAAATGAGCTCAAATTTGGTATGAGAGTCCCTATGGGTCCCCTCTACAATATGGTCTTTATTTCAGCCGGATCCGAGCACTTTCGAAAAAAATGACCCACCCTAATATATATAGATATAGATCATGCATTACTCAAGTTATGAAACGTTTTGTTCTCCTCAAATATATTTAATTACCGTACGAAAAAAAAATTTCAATTACAAATTCAGGAAAAAATTATGCTAGGTAGTTTTCAACTTTTTTTTTCAACTTAAAGTTTTAATCCGGCCCAGCAATTCATTTTGTATAAAAGGCTCTATCTCACCTCTAAAAAGATTACATCGGGGCTTTACACACTCGTTTTCGAAAAACAGGCTATAGTGGTTAAGTTGGCCCACTCTTCCCAAACTGAAAATGTATATATTTTTTATGTTTTAGGAATCGTAGCCTCCCAAATATGGATAATGTAACGTTGCAAACAATATACGTTTTTACGAGAAATGAATGCCGCAGAAGTGGTCTGACTATGAAAATAAAATTAAAAACATTTTCGGTACGGTTTGCATGTAATACTTACACATCTTCATTTTTAAGGTTAGGGATGTACTTGATGCACTCGCGCTTCTGGAAATTCGCCTCGATCCAACTCCGTGCAGTGCGCTAGAATGCAAAAGGAAACAAAAACGACAAATCAGTAAATTTTTAAAAATTTCAGAATCAGTTGTTGGTATGTTAGATTCATGCCCAGCGTTCGACTGTATAAGATTATATATCTTGCGGGTATTTGTATGTATGTATGTGAGTTGATTTATTGCAGTTGTGCATGTGATTTCCCAAACACGGCGCGTGAACAAGCCGGCACATCTGAGCTGCTGGGTGAAGAAGCTTCCACGAATGCAACACCGGATTAGATCTACAGCTCAGCTACTTTTGTGCTACTGAAGTTGCATTCGTAGTCGGGCGGGGGAGAGAGTTCTGCAAATCCGCAAATGCAATTTGCTGCACCATTCGCTTCCAGTTACGTATGCGGACGTGTGCAGTTCGTACTAGTTGGCGTTTCACGTTTCGTTCCAAGGAAGAAGAACTCTCGGATGATGATGGTGGGGCATCCCATATGTCACTGTTGAATGACTACTCTGGTTACAATTTATTAGAGTAAGCTGGCTTGTGTTACTAGGAAATGCAGGAAATCATAGAAAGGCTTAAAAAAGAATGCATGCAGGTGAGGCTGATCAAGATTATAGAGTTGACGAGCTCTGAAAGTTGAGATGATTTCATGCTTGAGGAAAAATTGAACAGAATTTATAAAATCTTATTTGAAAGCGATTCTTAAAAAAGTTACATAAAATTGTAATCTCTAAACAAATTTTAATCGCAACCCCCAAAATCTTTACATCAGGCAGCTCAAACCAAAATTCGTCTAATGCCCCAAAACCACTCTAAGCAATGCAAACACGCCCAGATAAGACTTGTCTGACGGTTGGCAAATAGAAGATGCTTGCTCATCCCCAAAAGCTTCCCGAAAAAACTGAAAAGTAAATCCACCCAAAAACAAGCAGCAAAGCAACACGTCGCTCTGGCAATGTTTTATTAAAGCTCAAAACTGAGTTGCCATTGCCACCTCCCCCCGCCAAAATCCCAAAGTGAAAATGGATGGTTTTTGGCAGTACTTTTTGCCGTAAATTTATTTTTTGGTCTCGAGTTGATGAGTCCACTTTGCAGAGTTTTTCCGTGATTTGAACATCAACAAAAACAGGTACGGAAATCAACGTTATCTGCTGTTTGTTGATTTCGTGTTAATATTCGTTTGGGGAGGAAATTCAATATTTGATTTTTCCGGTTTGATAAGTGCGTCACTGAGGGGTTTGAATGTGGATTGGGAAGCAAGCCAGAGATGAAAATAAATTCGGTCTGTCAGCAAATGCAAATTTATTTTGTATATGAACTATGTTTGTTGGTATATAATTGGGTATCAAGTACGAATTTTATTCCTTTTAGAACACAAGTTGAACGTTCTAACAACTAATGGTTATTGATGGTAATGGACTGGTTTTTCAACAATGTTGATTCTATTTTTTTATTATTTTTTTTTTTTTTTTGGTTCAGATGATAATTTAAGAACAACCAATAAACCATATGAGAATTTTGAGATAATGACGCAGTTTGGTTCTAAAGCATGCGAACTATCAGAGAAAGTAATAAAATGTAGTAATTTATTACAGATAACCTAGCAAACTCCTTACAGTTTTCCCGGCTTGTGTTTTTACATAAAACTGATATTATTTTTGCCGTTCGAAACCCAACGAATGATCTCATGCATTATTTTTTTTTTTTATATTTTTGAGGCCTTCTCTATAACCGAATAAGCAATTTCGTGTCGTTGGTTCACCCATACAAGGGTCCATACAATTTTGACAGCTGTGCATACAAAAATGGTACGTAAATATTCGAAAATCTGTATCTTTTGAAGGAATTTTCTGATCGGTTTGGTGTATTTGGCAATGTTATAGGTATTGATGAGGACTATTCAGAAAAAAAAAATGAAACATTTAAACCGCCGATTTTATAATTATATTTTGTTATCCAAACTGTTTAGTTTTAGTTTTTTTAAACATGATTTAGGGACAAAAACCTTAACTTTAGAGCCATTCAAAGGTTTGTGCAAAAAAATTGCCACCGAGTTATCTTTGAAAAAAAAGTTTTTTTTTTTTTTGAAAAATATAATTTTAAACGGAATTATTTTTTGAACTTAGTTTGAAATGTAAAATCAAAATTGCAATCGAAAAGTACTCTTCACATTTTTGATGTTTTCGAGATAAAGCCACTTGAACACAAGTTGAATTTAAACTGAAAAAAAAATATTTCAATTGTCCATGATTGTCTATTCCTGTTAAAAAATCTGCAAATTTCCAATTAAATTGCCTTAGAGAAAAAGAAGGTTGGACCTTTGGTTGAACCATGTTTTTAAAGTCTTATCCAAACAGCCTTTTATTTTCTAGCACCAATTTCTTAGAAACTATTTTCAATGTAAAAAACGAAACATTTGTGATATTTCGAAAAAAAATAATTCAGAATTGTGGGATAAACTCTTACATTACAAAAGGGCTCAGAATCAAGGGTCCTGATTGCTCCAAAAAGACTCATTCACTCGTGAACCGAAAACGACGCAAAACTACCTTGACCGTTTCCTACCGTTTGTCACTTCCACACCAATCGCTACTGAATACTCTCTCTTTTGCTTTCCCTCTCTCTCTCTCTCTCTCTCTCTCTCTCTCTCTCTCTCTCTCTCTCTCTCTCGAATCGCCTAGTGCAGCGACTGGCTCAAAGAGGCTGATTGCGCTGTGTTGCTCAACACTGACTTAAAATAGACTGCGATCGGCTTTGTATTGGTCTTTTTGAAATTGCCTGAAATCGATGATATCAACAATATTTTACAACACATTTGACAGCAATTTCGACCAAGACAAATACAAATTTACGGCAAACTGTGGTAGTGATGGCCAAACGAGCACCGCGTTGGAATTTTGTTAGATTTTCTCCTCTCTGGAACATATTCGGTTGTGACACTGGTCTACGGACGGAGAAGGCAAAGCAATTCACAAAGTATTTGTATCGCACCTTCCATCGGATGAGGAAGTAAAATGTCGGTCCCGGCCTTGGTTGTTAGGCCGTTAAGTCATTCCAGGTGTAGGAGTCGTCTCCATGCCATAAGTACAAACAACACACCAAACCAAGCCTACTCCGGTGGAATCGCTGGCGGCGGTTGGACTCGCAATCCAAAGGTCGTCAGTTCAAACACTGGGGTGGAAGGTTCCTTGGAGTAGAAAGAGGTTTGGGTGCTCTCCCCATTCAAACCTTCGGACTCCTAGGGTAGAGCAGAAACTTGCAATAGAGACCACAAAAGACCCGGGGATCGTTAATGTGGATGGTTTGTTGTTGTATCGCTGGGTGAAGCAGTTGACCAAGTCGGTTGCAGCTAGCGAGTCGTGTTCGCTCACGAATGGTTGCGCGCTTCAGTCGGCAAAGATTCGATCGGCGATGAGTTCGTGATTTTTGATCTTTGAACCGAAATTAGGACCCTTACTTAATATTGACCTTTTGGATATGTTAGTCGGTAACTTTGAAAATTATTTGCAAGGGCCTAATTGTTAGTTCACTTTTTTTTAGTTCATGTTTGGTTTCTGACTAATTTCACCTAAAATAATGTGTAAAAATATGAAATTCATCAGAAACTGACACAAATTACAACAATTCCTGATGAAAAGTTACACTTTTTTTACATAAAAACTGTCATCATTCCCGGATGTAGTATTACCATTTTTTTACTGTGATTGTTTTTGAAAAAAAGAGGTAGACATTACGTGTTACAAATACAACCAAAAATGGGATGAGATAACAAGGTACAAAAAGGCATAATTAACTATAGTGAATTGATCAAAATCCAAAATAAACTTCAGGGGTGACACCACTCAATTTCTTATATATACCGACATTTTTGCCGAAGACTCCTAATCGATCAGAAATTCTGTTCTTAAAATATGGATTTTTTAAATATTTCAGATGTTAGATGTCAAAAACTCATCATGCAAAAAAACATAATACAATTTACGCAAATAAAAAAAAACCAATTTTAAATTAGTCTGATTGAGACACCCGTGAACCACGTTATTGTACAAGCATTTGTTTTACTTTAATATATTTGCATCCCAAAAAGGGGAAAAGTGTAAAGTGCACGAGATGTTGGGGACCTTCAAGAGACTGTATATGCTATTTGCTGGCTTGTTTAATTTATTGTAGCTGCTCTTGTGAATTTAGTTTTCATTAGTCTTTTTTGAAATTTGTTTCAGTTTGGCATTTGAAGACATTTTTCACCGTGCAACATTGTAATATCGTGTGCACAGCGCTCAACGAGGCAAGTTTTACCACATTACACCTCCAAATGGCACCTCGCTACGTCAAGCACCCTCAAAAGCGCTGAAAAAAAAACACTCACACTTCACCATCTCCCACCACTACGATGATGCTCCTCCCATGTGGTTGAAGAAGGAATGTGGTTTTCCGACCGCATGAAATGAACGACTGAGGGAAAACATGTATGATGGTGGAAAATGCATCGTGTTTTCCGGAGCACAAACGAGAGAGCGTTCCAGCAACACGCCTTTGTACACAACGCGAAGTGCACTAGCAGAGCTGTGGTGTTGTGAATATTTACACCACAAACATCGTCTATTCTATCATGGGGAAAACTATTTGGTGTTTTTTAGTGGAAGGGAAATCACTCATCTTCTGTGTTCACTGGATTCCAAGAATAATTCATTTGAATTTGAAATATTTCATTTCAAATGAAATCCGTCGAAAGACATTCCTCTAACTCTTTTAAAATTTCACAAACCACAAGAGAACTTCCCCCATGCATACATGTAAAATGAAGCAGGCTTTAATGACCATGTCACCCCTTTTTTGTCCCATTCACTGCAAGTGACTTCTATGGGGATATGACCTTTTTTTTGTTCCCCTCGTGGAAAGGATAAAAGTCAAGCCTGTTGATTTCCTTTGTAGTGTAAATAATTAAAGTGTGTCAGAGAAGGCAAGAGAACTCTCCAGCAAAGCAACATGTTACAATTCCACACGAGAGTCCGCTCGGCCTTATAGAGTGCCATTATGCTGCTAACGTGCACTATATGCTGTAAGCTGTATAAGGAACACTGTGCTAACTGACAAAAAGGGAAGAAGGGCTGCGATAGCCAAGGGAATAAACAAAGCAACGGAAAGGTCACTGGAGAGCTGAAATTGGAGAGGAGTATTTTACGATTGGTTGATGGAATTCAAATTGAGTTCAAGTGTTGTTTTGTTGACTCTATTGAAATCGAAATCGGTTGTTTGAGTTTGATTTAATGCTCTAGTCACTCTGGAAGGGCAGTGGGTACCACTTGATGGCTGTGTAAATAAAAGATCTTTCGATAAGCTTTTTTGTGGAGAGCGGATATTGAGACTTGCAAATTGATGCTCTCAAAGACTTTTCTGATATTAATTTGAGATCTTAAATTTCAATATTGATTTTCAGAATGTCAAAATTTATTTTTTCCTGTCGAGGATGTCTCTTCAAAAACACAGAGAATAAATCAGATAACATTACATCAAGGAAAGTTGACTGATTTTGTGTCACCTTAAAAATTGTAAATTAACTTCTTCTAATACGTAATTTCACATATTCCATATTAAATGAGGTCAAATGACAACAAATAAGGAGTAATATTTAACCGTCACATAATTTATCCTTCATAAATTCAAATAGTTTCACAAAAAATGCATTAATTTTTTTTGTCCCGCCCATGTGGATCAATCGGAACGCGCACTGAACTCACAATCCAGAGGTCAATGGTTCGAATCCCGCGGCGGGCGCTCTAAAAATTCTTTGTGTAAATATGGGTATTCGGCGCCGTCGCTCCGTGCCATACTTTCATACACTTAGGAGCCCAGGGCGGCGAAGTCCTTGTAGATAAAAGGAAGACACTAGTGGTTGGTACTAGCAATGGTGGCCAACAGCTATAAAGTCAACTTCGTTTTCGCATTAATTTTTTTAATTAATTTTACCATAATTCATTTAAATTAAAAAAAATGTTTAGAGCTGACTCGAAACTGATTCTTCATAAATCTCTGGAGCAATTCTACCAAGGTTTGATACCAGAGCTCAACAGTATTGAGGCTAACAGTAAAATTTTGTGTTAGATCCAGATTGTTTTTTTACTCTAGCATTTCTAGATTTCGCAGTTAGTTTAGTTTGTTAAAGAGTTCTTTAAAAACTACAAAAACATGTACAGTTAAACAAAATGATCTAAATAAACATTTTTACAAAAAAAAGAACAATCAATTTTTTTAAAACTATTTTTTTTTATTTGGATGCTTTTTTATGCCCAAATCGTTGTCCATACAAGTTTTCATACAGTTTTGGCAACTGTCCATACAACAGGCTATAATATTGAATAATCTGTATCTTAAGAACAGATATTCTTATCGATTTGGTGTCTTCGATAAAGTTGTAGGTATTGCTTAGCATTTCTCAGAATTTTTTTTTAAAAAAACATCTCAATTATTAAACAACAACAAAAATGCACAAAATAAACAACTTTGAAAAACATAATTTTTTTGATACGTTTTAGTCGACAAAGATGTTATCTTTTTAGCTATGGCGCAAGTTGGTCTTAATTCATTTGGCAATGTGGCCAATTTTTCGAAAAATTGTTAATTTTAAAAAAAATCGTGGTAAAAAGTCGAATTATTGTTCTAATGAAAAATCATATTTGAGATCGAAAAGTGCTTTTTAATTAATTTTGATGCCGTGAACCGTTTTCGAATTATATTCACTAAAAACTTATTTTGATAAATAGAAAATATCTGTATCGAAGAGATCAGTTTTTTTTTCTAAAAGAAAATTAAGGCCACCCAACTGTTTTACTAAGTATACTAATGAAAACTAGTAAAATATTAAGCTATAATGTTCCTCATGCTAAATAATGCATATGGAGTAGAGGTGGGCAAAACCGCTCTTTTTTAGGAGCCGCTCATTTTCGTTTGCTCATTAAAAAGAGCCGCTCTTTTGGACGGCTCTTTTGCTCTTTTTAAAAATTTGGATGAAAAGGTTTTTTTAAGATTCGTGTGATTTCACAAGCTATTTCACATTGGACTTTTATAAATTATTTGATAATGCAAATTATAACTGAAAACGAGAAGATGCCATTGAAAACCATAGGTCTTGGTGGTCTCTTTGTCAAGATTTCTACTCGAACCTAAACATTCGAGTAATTGAATGCTGAAAAGTGCTGGATGCTGGAAAAAATGATTTTAATGTTTTTTTGCTGATATTTTATTTGGAGAAAATATTCTGTGAACTCTTTTCTACATTCTTATTAAATCGATAAAGTCTATAAACGCTGAAGTTTGATCGGAAAAAAGGGTTTATTTTTTTCAAAAATCTCTAAACTATTCAGTAGATTTTAGGTAATATTTTACAAATGATGCAATTTGAATAATGCTTAAATTTGTAATCCGGTAATACTTCAATCAGTTGTACAATAAAAAGCTTTTTTTTTCATTTTGAGCATGAGCATGAGCATGAGAGACCACCCATGGTTGTCCTTCTCCGTTGCTGAACAGGACCATAATATCCCATCAGCACAACCGGTCACACGCTTCAAATCAAATGATGTTTCCCTTATCAACAGCATGCATGAATGAGCTGAAAAGATAAAACATCACGATTATCAAAACTAGAGCCGGTGCGAATAGGACACAGTCGTTGGCCACCAACGGCGCCCGCCATGTCAGTTTGTAGATCTCGAGGGAATGGAACGGGAATGTTAGTTAGCACAGGCTGCTACCAAGAGTGGGTTCTATACGATATCCACACCCCCGCGTGTGCCGGAAAACTACTTCTACTTGGGATTTTGTTAGTGGGTAAGGGTAATGGTCAGGATTCAACATAGAGGATGATGATGCGACCCAATAATCAATAAATTTTGTTTAATGGTGTGATGTATTATGCATTCTCAAGGCAATCAGTCGGAGTATGCGGATGAGACTATTCCCGGTTATTTGGTGTTGAGTTTAGCATAAATGATTTAATCTTAGACAGCCGGCTGTGGAAAGATAAAACGAAATAAAATGCGAAAACGCGAAACCGCCCGGATCGAAATACACGCACAATCGGGGGGACAACAGAGACGGAAACGGCAACGAAAATCCTGCGTGAGGACCGCGACGCACACCGTTCAAATTCTCCAACGCAACTCAATAAAAAGCTTTTTTTTCATTTTGTTTAGAAAATCATTTACTTTTGGGTTTAATTTGTATAAGCATTTAAATATTTAAAATTGCATTTTAATTTGTAAAAAAAAAATTGATGCAATTTTTTTTGGAAATTCAATAAATTATATTTATAACATAAATCATGCCATCTTGAAAGGTTGTTTCAAAATACCAAAGTTTAAAAAAGAACTGCGATTCTTTTTTTGTGAGCCACGGTTCGTTCGCTCTTTTCAGTGAACCAGCTCTTTGAGCGGCTCGCTCTTTTTTTGCCCACCTTTAAGTCACCTTTGCCAAATCTTTTGTTAGAAAAAGTATAAAAATAGCTCAAAATAAACAAATAGTTTTTCAACTTGAAACTGGATGTAATTTCCATGAATTACAACTTGGGCATTTTTGTTAGGTAATAATGTGTAATACTTTTTAGGTTGAATTGAAGTTTTCCCAAGATAAAGTCCTTCAAAAAAGTTGAAAAAATGCGATGAGCTACCGCAATGTTTTTTTTTATAAAATGAGTCATTTGGGCGAAAGAAGGCCACCCGTAGTATGTCGATTTATTTTGATATAGTGTATTAAATTAACTATATATTTTTTTGTCTATTATGACATTGTGGTTTGGTTGAGCGTTTAAGCAGAATGCATTACTATGGATACGAAGAGACGAGTTATGACAGCTCGTCTCTTTGTATTCAAATTATGACATATTTGTAGATAAAGAAAAGCATAATCAATAAAACAATCCATATTTAATCAAAATGCTGTTAACTACCGGTTCGAGAATATTCCTTACTGTGATAAAGCAAAAATAATTGAATGGTATGAAATACTTACAAAACTTTTCATAAAAATCGCTAATATAATCTTGTTTAATTAATTTGATTTAATTATTCTAATCGAAATACACAAACAAGTTAATTTGCATCAAACCGTGTATGATTTGTTGTAATTTTTTTTCATAAAATGTGGTCGCAATAATATGAAATTCACAACGCCAAAATATAATTTTTTAACTGCATTTTTCTCCACATTTGAAACTTGATTTTCTTAGCCAAAATAGTTATGATGTTCAGAGAACCGGTCTGTTCAACCAATCATGTAGATTTTGTTTGGTAAAGTATTGGATATGTCAGAGGTCTTGAAACTTTATTTTTAAATATATTTTGAAAACGAGATTCCATTTTTCAACTTTTATTTCCATCTCTTGTTTTTATTTTTAAATTTTCAGAAATTGAATCTGATGTTATTAAAGTTGGCAGAGTTCAATCCATCATTTTTTTTTCTGGTGAGTAAACTTTACCTCTTCGAAATAAAATGTCCTATTTATTCATTTCAGCTCAGTGACAGCATCAACGGTGATGCACAAACATCCCGTCAAACGACAAATTTATTGAATTCCCACAACCCCATGCATTCTGGCGAAGCAAATATTACATCCTCCAGCTTTCCGGCGGGAACTTTTCCCATTGTCCAATGCAATTCGACGTTGTCGTTGTGATATCTTGTCGCTTTTGGACGATCCGAGAAAAACTCGTTTGAATGTTTGACCTTGAATAAACAAACAATAGAGCAAGCAATATAAACAATACCAAACACGTTTTGTTTGGATGACCATTCTGTGAATGGTCCTGAAGTTTGGCAGAATTTGAATGTCAAATGTTTACGGTAGTCGGGCATGTACGTGTGTCAAACGCGTTCCGACTTGAAATCTCTTTGGCTAGTTGTCGCACATGCAGCAGGATGTGTCAAAATATCGCGACAAGATTGAAACTTCTTTCATATGAATAGTGACAACAATGCACGAAGTTTCTTCGGTTTTTGTTGAATATCTCAGGATTGAAATCGATGGCGTTCTTAACTCAATTTGCCCCCCAAAATGCACGTGCGATTAGCTAGCACGACAGCGACGAATAGTGATGAACTGCAACCATCCAACTGTTGATCTGGTAATAACCGGCAGGTATGCAACATGCAGTGCATCGTTTGTCAGTCGTACACACAGTGGTACTGACTGTTTTCGACCGAATGGACAAGTTTCTCGTCATATTTGTCATCAGCAAACGGGAATGGAATATTTCACCGAAAGTCATTTCGTCGAATGGGACATTTTACCTTAACAATTTCAAACAGATGCACCACGTTCAGATCGAGCGGTTCGGCGGACGACGCCGACGACACCGTCGAGTTGTTGTCAAAATACAGGGAGGGGGGCGGCGGCGAGGGTGCCCTCGGGGGAGTCGCGGACCAATCAAAGTGCTCCAACCGGTGCAGCTTCTGGGCCAGTATCGGAATCTGGTGGCCCTGGTGGAAGCTGACGCTGCCAATGCTGCCGTTTCTTGCCTTTGCCATTGTGTGGTGGTGGGTGGTGGTGGCCACAATTCCGTGGTCGTCGGATATTGACGCCACACTTCAGTCAGAAAGTAATTAAATTCACGTTATATTTTCTGGGCTGCGCGGGATTACCAGCACTCGAGAGAGATGGGAGGGAAAAGTTTTCTAAATTGAGCGTTTTTTTGTTGGAGAAACCCCACGAGGGAGTGGGGACATTTCAGTCTAGTCTGGGATTCAATTCTAGATCCTGGAAAAACTTCTTTGTCCCTGGTGAGTACGCTTACTCTCTGAGGGATTCAATTATGGGAACACGAGCGGAAAACGGGGGAAAATCTAATTTAAATGGTTTTGTAATCATGAGATTTTGATTGTTTTCGGAACGGCACGAGTTGCGGTGGCGGCAAAATGTTTCAGTAGGGTATTTGATTAGTAAAACGATTTATGAATGAATTTGATTTTCTTGCATCAGCTCAAAATAAAAAGCATCAACAATGTTATAGAAAAGAAACAAAAAATCTAGTTTTTGGTTATGCTTTTGTAAGAAATTTGAAAACATCACGACCTATTCATGGAAATATGAGATTGTGTATCACTAAGATGAAGGCCGCGCCCTAGATTTCTAGAGTTAACCATAAAATTTATGATTTCAAAGGTATTGTCCTACTGTTTACACGACAGTAAACACCAGCAACCTTCCCCGATTTCAACGCTCGTTGCCGATTGTCTCCCTTATCAAAATCTAAAAATAGGCCTTCATGACTCAGTCAAGATGCCTTCTTCAAGCTTGCCGCATTGCACTACACTTAAGCAAGCAAACTTTGCCACCCTCATTCTCTCCCACAAATCCTTCAACACTTCTTCTGCTGCTACCGGTATTGACCGTTTAGCAAACCGCAAACCACGTTGAATACATTCATTAGCACTTTATCGCAACTACCGCGTTTCAAATACACCCGCAAAGAACTTCCACGACCACCGTCAAGAACGCCGGAATGCCTGTCACTACCGTGGAGCACAAAACTTTAACTTGCACCCCCAAAGTTGCTGAACTCTTCTTCTTTGTGCAGCTCCAGCTCCACTATCTCTCAATTCGCACCCACTCGAACAACTTCTCGGCAAAAGTGCCCCAGGACCGCGGAAAACTTTGTCTGGTTTTCGGGAAGATTCACGCCGTGGACATGACCACACTTGAGCCCGATCCCGAAGAAGTTACGCGCCCGATCATCCCGTCGCAACTGGCGGTCTTGGACGGTCCGGATATGCCCGTGACTTTGGCTTAGCTTGCGTTAAGCGAAACTATGGTGGAGAATTGTGAGTTTGCCGGGTTGAGTCGTATTTATGTATAGCAAAACATTTGAAGAAGTAGGGTCGGAATTGTCTCACGTTACCCTAAACGTGAAATTCAAGTGTGATAATATTTGTAAACAAAGATATCATTGTGATGATGTTCTCTGGAGAAATGCATTTATTATGTTTTGATCTTGGTCAACGTTTTTTCAGACAAAATACAATTTTTTTATCGAAATGATTTAAGTTTGTTTGATAAATGTCCCCCTCAACTTTGTTTTCTCATGGCAGGGGTGCCAGATCTTCAAATTTGATTACTTATCAAAAAAAAATATTTAAAAAAACTAGGGTGGATCTGAAAGTCATTTTTATAAAAATTCTTTCTTAATAAAGAATAAAACATTCCACTCAGTTTTTCACCTAATTCCCAAATACATTCATTAAAATGTTCTAAAACAATTTCAAGAGTTTCAAGAAAATTCTGAAGGGATGTTCCAAAGTGAGTAAACAGTTGGTGGTATCGTTACAAATCGACCGTGCTCTGCTAGTTTTTATCCGCGTTGGACTCTTTAACTAGTCTAGAACGAAGCATTAGTGAGTGCTACAGCTGTGAATAGTGAAGGTTGAGCCTGACTTTTTAAATCGACCCGCAAAACGGAACAAATTAAGTCCGCTTTGGCACGCTGTATTCGGTTGACCCTTCAGCAACATCTCGCTCGGTACGGTTTATAGTCTTTTTCGTACGACCCTCTGAAGTTACGACTGACAACTAACAAACACAGTTGTCGTCTGTCTCGCTACTGCTATGATGGCTGGCCAAAATAAAAACAAACCTGGGGGAAAAAACAGTTCGACCAAGCGATCCAGAGAAGACATCAGCATTTCCGACGAGGTGGAATCTTTAAGCGACCTGTGGACCAACATGAGAATGCTGCTCTCCGACAACAGTTCCCGACTTGAATCGAAAATCGATGCTTGCAAAGCTAGCATTGATACCTTGGAGAATGAGTTTGTGGCGCTACGCAAAGAGTGTGAAGATAAGATGGGTTACCTTCATTCAACTATTGAAAACGTCCGCTTCGAACAACTACAAACTGCCGAGGACGTGGGTAAGCTGGAGAGAGCCGTGGAGTTGATTGTTTCTGGGGTGCCCTATCAAGCGAACGAAAACCTTGCACAGCTTTTTGCCAACATCTCCACTGTGTTAGGCTACCAATCTGGACAACTCCCGATTGTCGACTTACAGCGCTTGTCCAAATTACCCATTGCTGCGGGAAGTACGCCCCCGATACTCATCCAATTTGCTCTGCGGAATGTGAGGAATGAGTTCTACAGGCGCTACATGGGTAGTCGTAGTCTCACACTGCGTCACCTTGGATTTGATGCGGAAAACCGGGTGTTCATCAATGAAAACCTCACCAAGCTGTCCAGAGTCATCCGAGCGGAAGCGTTGAAGCTGAAGAAGTCCGGTAGCGTTGTCCAGGTGTACACCAGAAATGGAGCAGTCTTTGTGAAGCGGCGTGGTGCGACTGAAGCTGAACAAGTGCGAAGCATCGATCAACTTCTTCCTGCTGAAAAGTAAATCCTTTTCCCTAACGATCTTCTTCTTCCTTTTCTCTATTTTCCTTGGTTCCACTCCTGATTTTCCTTTGATTCCGTCCCCTCCTAAAAGCAAAAAAAAAAAACCAAAAAAAAAACATAAAAAGAAAAAAACAAAAAAAAAAACTAAAAAATACAAAAAAAACCCAAAAAAAAAAAAGAAAAGAAAAATAAACTTAAAAGTCTGTAGGGGACAAAAGACACTTGTTCCTGAGTTAATGACTCAGCCGTAGGGGAAACCCGGCATTTTAGGTGTCGGTCGCCTAACTTACAATGTTTCCAGTGGACACTCCGGTGAGCTGGACATTGTACGTTAGTGGTCCTTCGTAGGGGGGAAGTCAAACCCCCTGAGTTAATGGAGGCCACCGACGGCTGTTCCCTAGCCAATCCCTTTTCCTTAAACGTTTTTCTTCTTCCTTCCCTTTCCTCCTATGAATCCGATCCCTAGTTTCTCCCATGATTCCTAAATCCTTCCTAAAAGTCAAAAAAAAAACAAAAAAAAACAAAAAAAAAACTAAAAAATACAAAAAACCAAAAAAAAAAAAGAAAACAAAAATAAACTTAAAAGTCTGTAGGGGACAAAAGACACTTGTTCCTGAGTTAATGACTCAGCCGTAGGGGAAACCCGGCAATTTAGGTGTCGGTCGCCTAACTTACAATGTTTCCAGTGGACACTCCGGTGAGCTGGACATTGTACGTTAGTGGTCCTTCGTAGGGGGGAAGTCAAACCCCCTGAGTTAATGGAGGCCACCGACGGCTGTTCCCTAGCCAATCCCTTTTCCTTAAACGTTTTTTCTTCTTCCTTCCCTTTCCTCCTATGAATCCGATCCCTAGTTTCTCCCATGATTCCTAAATCCTTCCTAAAAGTCAAAAAAAAAAAAAAAACAAAAAAAAAACAAAAAAAAAACAAAAAAAAACTAAAAAATACAAAAAACCAAAAAAAAAGAAAAGAAAAATAAACTTAAAAGTCTGTAGGGGACAAAAGACACTTGTTCCTGAGTTAATGACTCAGCCGTAGGGGAAACCCGGCATTTTAGGTGTCGGTCGCCTAACTTACAATGTTTCCAGTGGACACTCCGGTGAGCTGGACATTGTACGTTAGTGGTCCTTCGTAGGGGGGAAGTCAAACCCCCTGAGTTAATGGAGGCCACCGACGGCTGTTCCCTAGCCAATCCCTTTTCCTTAAACGTTTTTCTTCTTCCTTCCCTTTCCTCCTATGAATCCGATCCTTAGTTTCTCCCATGATTCCTGAATCCTTCCTAAAAGTTATGTTCCTGTCACGCTATGGATGTCTGATGACTGCTGGACCTGAATTGCTGAATTATGGACGCTGCTGTTTCTGACTATTCCTGATAACTGCTGGGATGCTGTCTCCTGATTTGTCGGAAAGCTTGCTGGGGCCACTCCACGTTGATGCCATTGGAATTTCGGGCCGTTGCTGCTCT
This sequence comes from Culex pipiens pallens, assembly GCF_016801865.2. Taxonomy (NCBI): domain Eukaryota; kingdom Metazoa; phylum Arthropoda; class Insecta; order Diptera; family Culicidae; genus Culex; species Culex pipiens. The sequence goes on along the minus strand of NC_068939.1, from coordinate 65,047,260 downwards.
GGTGTCACGCTGTAGTCGCTTGCCGGCGTTAAGCGATTGGATTAGTTCCATTTTTGGTGCGTACATTTTCTTTTATCTCTTTTTTTGTTATTTTCTTGGTCGTTTTGTTAACGATACTTAATGAATTAGTAATCAAATAATCATGAATGAATCTGCATTTAGTTTTAAGAAAAGGTTCTCTCTAACTATTATTTATTCTGTTGTTTTTGGTGTGGTGACTAAATCATTTTCTATCTGCTACGTTTTTCTTTTTGATTATGGTTGATTTACCTAATCATGCCTCAGCAAATCCTTTAATCCCTAAAGCTGTTATGAATGCTGCAATGTTGAGTGATAAAATCAATATCTGCCACATGAATGTTCAGAGCCTTTGTGCTAGACGGTTTACAAAACTTGAAGAATTGAAACAAAACATAATTGGTAGCAAATTAGATATTATCTGCTTTACTGAAACTTGGCTTGATACCTCCATCAATGACTCCTTAATTGCAATACAAGGTTTCGACGTGGTGCGTAATGATCGGAATCGCCATGGAGGTGGAATTTGTGTATATTTCAATCAAAAAAGGTTAACGTGTCGAATACTTAAAAATTCAAACAATTTAGCAACTAATGAAGGTCGTTATACAACTGAGTTTCTTATATTAGAAGTTATTTGTGGTGATAGTAAATTTCTACTAGCTGTTTACTATAATCCACCTACGTTAGACTGCTCTTACAGTTTGCGATCCCACATTGAAGAGTTTTGTATGAACTATGAAAGATCTTATTTTATTGGCGACTTCAATACTGATATTCGTTTTCAAAACAGAAGAACAAATGAGTTTGTGGAAACAATTTCTAGCATGTCACTTTCATGCATAAATAATGAACCAACTTTTTATCACAACAACGGCTCATCACTGTTAGATTTATTGTTAACTGATGCTCCAGATTCTGTACTTAAATGCAATCAAATTTCTATGTCTGGTGTTTCTAACCATGATCTAGTTTTTGCCACTTTAGATATAACTTCACGCCGCGAGTCTGTGGGTTATTGGTTTCGTGACTACTATCATTATGAACAGGAATCACTAAATGTAGCTTTCAACCGCATCAACTTAAATGAATTTAAAAGTATTCATGACTCTGACATTCTTCTCAACATTTTAAATAATCGTTTATATATAATTCATGAACAAATTTTTCCTCTACGCTTTAAAAAATCTCAATGTAATTCGTGGTTTAACTCTGACATTGAAAGAGCAATAATTAATAGAGATCTAGCCTACAGAAATTGGAAAAACTGCAAGACTTCTGCAAATCGAGTTCATTATAATAGAATGAGAAATCTTGTCACTTCTCTTATAAGACAAGCTAAATACTTTCATGATAGACAACGCATTAACACAAACCTTCCAGTTAAGCAACTCTGGAAAAATATAAAAAACATTGGAATTTCAAGTTCAGAGTTATCCAATAGTAGCTCTGCTCATTCGGCAGAAGAGATAAATAATTATTTTGCATCAAATTTCTCTGAAATCGACAATTCAATTATTCATTATTCTCACTCCCAAAATTCGTTTCATTTTGGTCAAATTGATTGCAATGATATTATTATCTCTTTGTTTTCTATTAAGTCCAATGCGGTCGGACTTGACCTTCTTCCCCTTAAATTTCTTCAAACCATCTTACCACTAGCATTGCCTTTCATCCATCATTTATTCAATACAATAATTTCTACATCTAAATTCCCATCTCAATGGAAACGCGTGAAAGTTATTCCAATTCTTAAGAAAAGAGGAAACTCGGATATTATGAATTTGCGCCCAATAAGCTTGCTAAGCGTTCTATCTAAAGCTTTTGAGAAGATAGTTAAAGATCAAATCTCACAGTTCATTGCTGATATGAATTACTTGCACCCATTTCAATCTGGCTTTCGCAAAAACCACAGCACTGAAACAGCTCTCATGAAAGTTCATGACGATGTTGCGCTTGCAATCGATAAGAAAGGTGTCGCTATTCTCTTATTGATCGATTTCGCCAAAGCGTTTGATAGAGTTTCGCATGCTAGACTAATCAATAAATTAATTTCTCGTTACAATTTTTCTGACTCAGCCGCAAAGTTAATTGAAAGTTACTTAAAAGATAGGTATCAGTCTGTTTTCTCCAATAGCACTTTTTCACCTTTTATACTCTGTGAATCTGGGGTTCCTCAAGGTTCCATACTAGGTCCCCTTTTATTCTCTCTCTTTATCAATGATTTACCACTTGTATTGCGTCACTGTTCAGTGCATTTATTTGCTGACGATGTACAAATTTATTACTGTGTAGCTCCAAATTTAAACATGAGTGTAGTGTGCGAAAATATAAACTACGACCTAGAACAAGTGATAAATTGGTCAGTATCTAATCTACTTCCCATTAATCCTTCAAAAACGAAAGCTTTGTTAATTCACAATCAAAGGGAAACACCCGAAACACCCATTATAAAAATGAATGGAATAGTGATAAACTTTGTAGTTGAAGCGAACAACCTTGGTGTCATCTTTAAAAATAACTTGGCATGGGATGCTCAAATTAATTCCCAGTGTCGAAAAATTTACATAGCTCTGAAACAATTAAACATGAGAACTAAACATTTAGATACAGCTATTAAATTAAAACTTTTCAAAACGTTGATCTTCCCGCACTTTATTTATTCCGATTTCATATATTCTAACGCACTGGGCGCTTCGTTGGACAGACTTCGTATTGCATTAAATGCGTGCGTTCGATATGTTTACAACTTGAATAGATATTCTCGAGTCTCCCACCTACAAGCGAATCTCATTGGATGCAATTTCTCAAAATTCTGTAAATATCGTTCTTGCGTTCTTCTTCATAGAATCATTAGATCAAGATTACCCCATTATCTTTATGAAAAATTGATTCCCTTTCGTAACACAAGAACCCAAAGTTACGTTATTCCAAATCATAACTCCTTTTACTACAGTCAATCATTCTTTGCTAGAGGCATTGTAAATTGGAACAGCTTACCAACCAGTATTAAGCTCGTTATATCTAAATATACTTTCAAACATGATTTGCTCACCTACCTTAACAACACGAATAATTAATTAGTTTAAGAGAACCTATCACTGTGTAAAATAGTTTTATTAAATCACGCAAGCACACAAATTGTAACAATTAAAAAGATTTTATCTTACGTTACATGAATAAATAAATAAATAAATAAATAAATAAATAAATAAAACATTTGAACACAATAACAAATGAACTTTAAAAATCTTTCAAAAACTTTTAAATTGTCAATTTTACTAAGAATCACTAATATGCACATTTTTATCTACCTTCCGTATAAATATTCCACCAAGAGTTCGATGTGGTCAATGTTTTATTTTTATCATAACGTAGAACCAACTAGCCCAAGTGTAGGTGAGCTTAAACTAGTATTAGTGCCGCTGGAAATCGTTTGTTTTGGTTTTCGGTCCAGCCCGGAGCTGGGTTTGCTCGTTGTTAGCGCATATCACGTGCGAAATTTACGACCGAGCTGGCACTTTTGACGAGCGCTCCGACACTCCGGCTGGAGTCAGTAGTGCCGGCAGAGGAGGCTGTTTAGATTTGGGGCACAGATTTACGTGCGTGCGAAGATTTGTGGCGGGGTTGTTACTGTTTTTGGGGGGTTTGGTCAGGGTTGCCAGGATGTCAGATAAATCTGGGAATGCCAGATTTTTCAAGTGTCTGCCAGAATAAAGATTCGCCCTTCTCTAAGCCATATTGACTGATTTTGCCAGATTTTTCACTTTATGCCATTTTTTACAACTTTTTGAATAAAATGAACGAATTCAATTGCAAATAAAATAAAATTGATTGTGTTTTCCTTAAAGATAATGCAAATTATCATTTTTGTGGCCATACAACCAGTAAAACCATCTGAATTCTACAAACTTTTGGATTGATTTATATCCTCCCTCCCCTTCACCATTATGAATTGTTAGATTTCCGTCTGCCAGATTTTTATTCGATACTTTGCCAGATTTTTAAAATTTTGACCTGGTAACCCTGGGTTTGGTGCTGGCTCGCTGAATTAGTGGAGTAGTGATGAATTGGTATATTTAGTTGGCTTTCGGATTGATTTATCGACGGGTGAGAAAAGTGAGAAGAGTAATTCTCTACGTTTGCGAAAAACAATTTTGTTGTTTTTTTTTATATTTTTTTTCATTATGAATGAAATTTTCGTTATTTTCTACGCCAAAAGGAGCAATTTTTCATCATTAATTTTTCCATACAAGGTTCCAAACAATTTTACAAAATCGGCATTTCAATATTCAAAAACCTATATCCTGAGGATGGATTTTGTGTTGTTCATTTTGATGTCTTCAGCAATATTAAGGTTATGATTAGGAATTTGCACAAAAAAAAGGTTAACGGAGGAAAAAAAATTCCGTTATTTTTTATTTGGCCTTCTACCATTAAAAGTAGAATGCCCAAAACAAAATTCTAATGCAAATTCAATTTTACATAAAAAAGGACAATCAATTTTTTTGTATAAAATTATCTTTTTCCAAAAGTTACTATTTTTTCAAAAATGTGTAACTCGGTGGCAAAATTGTTGTCCATACTTCTACATGGCTCAAAGTTGCGGATTTTTTCCCTAAAACATATAAAAAAATCTCGAATGTAAAAAAATTACAGATTTTAGGAAATTGAGTTTTAGTGAAAAAAATTAAATCAAAGATCGGTAATTTTTTTTTCGTGTACCTATTTTTTTATGAATCGTCTTCACCAATACCTACAACTTTGCCAAAGACACCGAATTGATCTGGCCTTGAACCCCCCCACAAAGTTTGAGACAAATAAAAAATTACAAAAATGGCAAAATCGGACGATTTCGTAGTGAATTGCTCATATATTGCGTTAATAATAGGGTTGGTGCAAAATCTGGTACCAGGGATGTTTATTTTTGAAATAATTTTGGGAAAAATAATCTAAAATATTGTCAAAAAAAAAATCAAAACGAAATTAAAATATCAATAGGAATTAAACATATTTTTTTATAATGTGCTCGGTTTTGAAGTTTCAGTGAATCCTAGGTAATTTTTTTCGAAATTTTTTTTTTTGCAATTTAGAAATATTTTGTAAAAGAAAAGCACTCAAAAATGCTTGCTTTCAACTTATATTTTTTTAAGGGGCGAAAAATTAATTAATAATCTATTAACACTTAACCGAGATGCCGCGAGCTGATAAAGAAGGTTTATTAAGAAACACTGGGAACAAAAGAACATTTTTATAAAAAATTTAGAGACTGTATCCAGACGTGCATTGGCACGCTCTGCACTGGCACTTCAAATTTAGCACTCACATCAAGTTCAAAGCATACTACTCTAGCCCAGTGCTAGTGCTAATATTTAGCACTCCCACTTAGCACTCATAGGATTTTTTTTCCTTTTTTGGGAGTCTTTTTAATCAAAGTTCTCAAGCAAATTTGATCATCGGTTAACCGGTTAGCAGGTATCTATAACAACTGCAACATACCTTTTTTCCAGATTCTTCCATAAATATTTTATCTCAGGGCCCGCAAAATCTTCATAGAATTAAAATTCAAATCCTGCGCCCATTCAAATACCAGCCAGACCACGTCCTATGAAGTCTCCAGTTCACCTAGAACTGATTTTTTGGTGCTTCATACCATTAACTTCATAATTCTTTACAAATTTAATTATTTTGATTCCAAGGCCAATAATCTGCGTTGATTAAAAAAAATTGTTACGTTTTATGCTAAAAGCAAAAAAAAAAGTTTACCTTGAAAGGATCAGAACCATGGATCTTCTGCTTACTTTCCTTGAACACTAGCACTGCACCAAATTTACAGATAAATGTGGTTGTTGTTTGTTTCATAACATTCTAGACAATGATGACAGTAAATTTTCAATCAACAAATGAAAAAACAACCTAGTTACCATTTTTGTTCGAGTGCCAGGGCGAGTGCTATGATTGAAAGCGCAGTGCTATCCGTTAAAATAGCACGCGTGCTAACCGCGTGCAGCGCCAATGCATGTCTGACTGTATCCAGCATCAAAGCCAGAAAAAAAATGTTAGGGAATTTTCTTAACTTTTCAAATAGATTTTATTCCATGGTGCATTTTCTTTATGAAAATGGTTATAACTTCAAACAGTGCATGTAATCAAAAACATTTTTGATTGCAAATTAGATTGTTCATATTTTTTGAATTTAATTTTACAATATCTTCGGTACCAGATTTTGCAGCATCCGAAACGCTAGAGGAAAGATGCCTTTTAGACCCTTGAAACATATCGAAAATAAAAAAAAAAACCTTTCAAAAATGCATTTTAAAAATTAGGGGGCGAAAAGTTATAAGTAACCAGAGTTCGGAAACTCACTCACGAGTTACTCAACCATGAGGAAAACTAAGTTACCTGTGAGTAAATTACTCAACTCTCTCGATGAGTGTGAGGGCTTCCTCATTTACTCACAAATGGAGGAGAAAAGCAACTCGCGACAAAATTTTGAGGCTAGGAATTTTGACAGGTATGATTTTCATAAAGTATTCGCCTCCTTTTCTTTCCCACAGAAAAACTGGGGACAGTGTAGCTGTCAAACTAGGCCAAAATGTTAAAGTCACTCACAAAATGAACTTTGAGTGATTTGAGTTCATTTCTGACGTCACGATTTTCTCCTCTAATGGGCTTTGAGCGCTCACGAGGGCTATTTCAGAAAACAAATTTCGAGATGTCAAACTCTACATTGGTGAATTTCTTGCTCATTCAACAGCGGAAAAGTAGTCCTGATGGTAGAGGCGCAGTGCTATCAATTAGAAGTTTTTTATCTCTGTGGTTCTTGTCCTACCGATTGATAGGTCGAAGGTTATTTAGACGGGGGATGCCTCTGCGGGTGGATTTTAACAGCTTTACCAGCAGTGGATGGCCGTGTTTCTGACAGTTGTACAAACGTGTTTTGCTTCAGAATCGGGACATGCCGAAGAAGTTGCAGTAGGGTAGGGTAGTCATCAATGAGACACTTTTGGTTTTCAACTTTCAACGATTTTTATAATTTTTTCATCAGCATGTTTTACAGAGCTTTTAGTTGCATTATCTTTCTTTTAATGTATTCTAACATTGACCAAAATATGAGATCGATCCGACATCTACAGCCAGAGTTATTCAACTGTCTCATTGTAGACGCACTTGGCAGGAACAATGAGACAGCTGGGGAACAATGAGACACTCTACGAAAATCAACATTTTTCTAGCAAAACATCATGTTTTTGTATTGTTCCATTGCAGGTGACTTGCCTTGAACATTTTAGAGCAATTTTGCCAACATGAAACTTTTAATAACAAAAGTTACACTAAAAAGTATTTAAATTTTGTAAAATCCATATATTAATGCCAAATAACTTTGTATTTTTGGTTAAAAGAAGTTTAAACTCTATAAATATGCCAAAAATCACTTTTAATTCATGTTTTGAGAGATTTACATCGATTTTGAAAAGTTTATTGAAGAAAAATCAAAGTGTCTCATTGTTACCCATGGGCTGAAATGAGTGGGGAACAATGAGACAGCCCTGAATTCTGGATATATTCTAAATTTTGGCTTAATCCCTATGGAACGTCGAAAGAAATTTGAAGAAATATTAGTTTTGGTGTAAATGGCAGCCTACGAGCGAAAAAGTTGTTTTTGTCCATAATTTACTTTTACACCCCAGAATCAAACATTTATGAATTACTTTTCAAGGGAGCGTCCATAATCAAAGCCACTAATATGGCAGACGTGTATCCAGTAGACACACCTTTCCCCCAAATACGAGCCTGATTGGTTGAAACTACGACTTGTGAGAGCCATTTTATCATTGTTCCCCGTGTCTCATTGATGACTACTCTACCCTAGCCACCGGTGGCTATGGCTTGAAGGTTCACTGAAAAAAAAAAGTCGATCCACTGCTTTGGACAGCTTAAGGCTTGGGCCACCAGCGGCTGCTGATGCTCCACCGGCGTGTCCTGGTTCTTAGGCAAGACATATTGGTACAACTGTCAACGACCGGGGTGACCAGTTACGTCAGCAATACGGTCATTCACCCGTACACAGTTGTCAAAGGCCGGGAGTGACCATTACCCACAGCAACAAGTCCATATCTTGACTTTTTTTTGATTAGGTCCTATAAACATATGAAAGACAATAGCTTATAGGACCTTTTCAAAAAAAACTCTGGAATATTCTTTTGGTATGGCTGCCAACTTCCACTTGCAGAAGCTGCCCCTCGGCTGTGCGGCCTCCGATTTACCCTGCGGTAAGTCAATCCACAACGGAATCAACCGACCACCGATCTTAAAATTATGAAAATAATCCCCCATCGACCGCTGGACTTTGACAATCTTTTGCAGCAATGAAAAAAAAAATCCAGACAGATGCCAAAAAAGTTTATATATTTATACCACACCAACACAGAACCTTCGGATTTATAGACATTGACGCTACCTCGAATGTACAACCGATTGATAAAGACACTTGATTTTTGATTGATGTGGTCATTGATTTTGTAAATAACAAATTGTTGGAAACGGCCTACTCACACCCTCATTTTACTCAAATATGAGTAAATTTACTCAGCCCTCACACTCACGGTGAGTATCGAGATTGTTTGCTGTGAGGAAGCCTACTCGATTTGTGAGTGTGAGTGGGTTTCCGAACTCTGTAAGTAACTGAAAATCTATTTTTTCTTAGAAAGACTTTAACAAATCATAGTGAACTATTTGAAAATCATTGAGTAATGTTTAAAAATTAACTACTTTCAATTAAATAAGGCACTGCTTTACTTTTTTCAAATTTTGAATTTTGAGACCAGAGATCTGAAAAAGACATAAAATTGAAGGAAATAGTTTGTTTTTCTTCATAAATTAATTTTTATTTTGCAAATTTTCGGTAGAAGCAGTTAAATATTAGAAGAATAGGCTTGAATTTTGAAATTGAGCTTTTTAGCTCACAATGTAAAAACTGATTTTTTGTATAGGGGAACAGCTCTAATGTTGCCATATAAGCACTTTGACGTTCAATTACAGATAAATAGCTCAATAGGAAGTGAGTAATCAAGTGTGTATCAATAAAAAAAGTAAATCTTTCCAGTTCCTGAGGGGAACACCCTTGAAGAGTATCGGGGCTGGCATTTACAAAGCGGATTCAGTGGCAATTTCATTCTCAACTTAATGTTAACATGTTGAGGTTAATGTTAACATTCCATAGGTCGCCTTCCTAAGGTGTCGTGATAAGGTCCAGTTTGTGACGATACACTACCTTCCCTTTACTAAGCAATCGATTCCAGAAGGGAAAAGATCACCAGTTGTGTTGGTCCGAGCCGGGATTCGAACCCCGATCTACCGCTTACCAGGCGGGAGCGTTACCACTAGGCTACGTGGCTCGGTCACAATGTGTATCAATAGTTTTACAAAATTAGTTGTGTAAAGTGGAAATCAGCATATTTGATGGAGTTAGGAGAGAGTAATTAACCTGCCAAGCATACAAGAATTTCTCATATGGGTCATTCCACCTGAAGCGGAACACCATTTGAAAATTACCATCTCCGATTCTGCTCAAATTTGGCAGAGCTGTTAAGATTATCAAAACATGCAAAAATCCCGAATTTCATCCAAATCGGACCACCCCCTCCATTTTTGTACCCTCTCAAAAAATCGACTTTTTGGCGATTTTTGAGCGAAACCCCTAACTTCAAACGACGATAACTCAGGAACCACAAATCTTAGAGGGTCGGTCTTAGACTCAATTTTGGAGGAAATTGGACGTAGAATCCATTTCCGCGATCAAAATTTAGATTAAAATATGTTTTCTACCTGTATTGCGCAATTGAAAACTTTAAATGGCCGTATCTCAAAACAGCCCTATTTATTTTTTAAATTTGACCTCACCATCGTATTCCCCGTCCAATTTTACATAAGAATCACTTATCGACAGAAAGGAATATTTTTCGTTCCAGAGATATCGAATTTTAAAGTTTTAAGTATTTGAAATTACCTATAATATCTACACTCGCCGCATCTGCTAGAAGCACTCAGTCGTGCTGATCAATAATAACTACCTGGTGTTCTGTAAGATGAATTATTTTTTCAATTTTATACGATTTTGAGATAATCAATACCTTGAACAATCTATTTTTTGTTTAAGGAATATTTATTGGGTAATTTTTAATACACTATTTTTCCTGATCTCAGTGTCATTGAACCATAATAAGTAAAATTTGAACTTTTTATATTTATTTGCAAATGCTACAGAGTTTTTACAATACAATTTTCGAAAATTTATCATTATTCTATTATTTTCATATTTTTTCTAATTCCTCATTTCTTCCCACTTTCTCAAATTATTTCTTTTATTTCTTCTTTTATTTGAAACGAGAACAAATGTAGAGCTGGCTGTAGTAGATGAAATAATTCTCATGGGTTCTAGAGCTTTTGCCATGTGCGGTAGCGAAATAGTGCCATTCAGCAAAAACCCCAAATTCTGCCTTAGGGTTTGAAAGATTGATCATATTAAACCGATTTTTATAATGTGTTTCATCAGAATAATTGATGATTTTTTTTCAATTCTGGTACATTTAATTTCAAAAGCAATACCATATACTTCTGATACATGTGGATAGCAGCTGTATCGTCTTCCAAGATTTCGAAATGATTGACAAACAAAAAAAAAAGATTATTGTTCGGACGGTGTCGAAATGAACACAACTGAATAATAACACAACTAGATAATAAATCAGATTAATCGTTGTGATTTTCTTACCTTTTTCCAGTTTTATACTTTCCAGAAATCCTCCTCCTTAATCATGCTTCACGAGAGTTTTATTCATATTAATTCATAATTTTTAACACGATAATGTATCGTACACTTTTTCTTAAGTTACAAGATCAATTACAATTTCCTGCTAGCTCTGCGGGAATTCCATTCTGCCCTGTATTGCGTGTCGTTCTTGCTTTGTACTGTGGGCTAGCACACAAATTCGCCGTATACAGCAGTTTCCTACAGTGGTGTACATTACATTTTTGCCTTATTTGCTAATGATTATTTGGGATGAAATCTTAATTCAATAAATAACCAGGTAGCAGTTATTGAACAGCGCTTCTGAGTGCTTCTAGCATATGCGGCGAATGAAGCTAATGTAGGTAATCTCAAAAACTAAAAACTTTAAAATTCGATATCTCTGGAACGAAAAATATTCCTTTCTGTCGATAAGTGATTCTTATGTAAAATCGGACGGGGAATACGATGGTGAGGTCAAATTTAAAAAATAAATAGGGCTGTTTTGAGATACGGCCATTTAAAGTTTTCAATTGCGCAATACAGGTAGAAAACATATTTTAATCTAAATTTTGATCGCGGAAACGGATTCTACGTCCAATTTCCTTCAAAATTGAGTCTAAGACCGACCCTCTAAGATTTGTGGTTCCTGAGTTATCGTCGTTTGAAGTTAGGGGTTTCGCTCAAAAATCGCCAAAAAGTCGATTTTTTGGGAGGGTACAAAAATGGAGGGGATGGTCCGATTTGGATGAAATTCGGGATTTTTGCATGTTTTGACAGTCTCAACAGCTCTGGCAAATTTGAGCAGAATCGGAGATGGTAATTTTCAAATTTGCATTTTTTCTTGCACACTTCAGGTGGAATGACCCATATGGAATACATGTACAAAATTTCATCCAGATAAAAAAAAACAAAATGAAAATCTAAAAAAAATGCGAAGTTCTAGAGCAGTAACCAATTATGAATTAAAAAAAGTTAACAAGACTCTCCAAACTCCCCTACAAATTACTCAAAACCAAAACAAAACCATCTCATGCGTCCTAGAACGTGAATTATTCCAAAAAGATTAACCCTCCTGAACCTACTTAAATGCTTGTTTATGTGTACGTTGTTTTCCACTTTGCCGTGATTGATTTATAGCAGCAAAACCAAATAGAGAACCACCCCCACATCTCACCGCCACCCGGGACTAGACCCGTCGAAAGGGCTTTTGTTATTGCCACTCTGGTTGAACTAACCGGAAAGCCATTACTCATCGCAGTTTCCCGAAACTTGGTCCTCGCTATTCAGTTCCATAAGAGACTGTATTGTTTTTAAAGCAAAAAAGTTTTTGACTATCAAAATAGAATCCGGTTATTTATAATTCAATTGTTTTTTGACATGAATTTTACATTTCGAAACCATATTTTCAACAATATCTACATTGAATCTTCTCACAATATATCATCTCCATCTGTTCAAACCCTGCTCAACCCGGGGCAAACCTGGCGAACTCGGTTGATATCGCGGGCAATAATATTTTATGGGACAACAATAAACGCCCTTTGTAACGAGTCGAAGCGAAACCACCCACTGGAACCACCCAGCCCATTATCAACATCGATAGAATAACAATCACGGGAAACTCACCCCCCACCGACACACACACACACAGTGTCACAAACCATTCACTGTTATGATTTGTCTCGTCGTAAAGCTAATGCTTATTTTATGACAACGACCTTTGTCGCGCTTGTTATAACCGAACCAAACAGTGGGGTCAATAGGGACAGCGAGAAGCTAATCGTATTAGTTAACGTCGCCTTTGCTCCATTTAACCTCGCTTGACGGTAAAATAGGTTGGCACACAATGCATGGTGATACACCTGACGCCCCCCGGGTGAGGCTTGGCAGTTGAACGGAAGCCACTTAATACTCACTTTTGTGTAGCTTTGGGCAGTCAATTGAGCTTCCGAAAAAAAGAACAACTTGTAAAGATAGTGATCAAGTGGAATTGATATTTAAGTACTGGGAAACGACAAAATAAAGAGTAGTTTTCTTAGATTACTGAATAATATTCAATATTATTATGAAATATTATGAATATTTAATATAATGAAACATTGAACATTACTAAATCAATCTTTCATGACACAAATTTTTGAAATTTAAAAATATTTAACTGGAAAAATCTTTATTTCTTTGTTTTTTTAAGCATTTAAAATTTGTACAGTTACTGAAAAAAAACTAAACGAAAAAACGAAAAAATGGCTAATATGCCATTTGGCCAAAATTGAGTTTATCGTGCTAACTTGTCCCTTGTTGTCTAAATAATCCCCTAAAACCTGATTTTTTCTTCAAAATAATGCTTTAACGGCCCTGCGGATTCAAAAAAACTAAATGGCTATTATGCCAAATAAATGAAAAATTGGCTAGTATCCAATTACAGCAGTTTTTAAATATTTGGAACCATTATTTCACGAATATTTTGACTTGAGGCTTGAAAGACATTACTTAGCGTCATCTGATACCAATTTGGATACATGGGGCGAATAGGGACAGCTGTTCTAGCCATTTGCACAAAATTCCCGGGATTTTTACATGTTGTACGGGGAATTCCCGGAATTAAACAAAAATCTTAATTTGGCCTGGAAATAACATTAGTATTACAATTAATAAGTTTAAACTTTTCTAAAATTTTACATAAATTGGTATCATTTTATTTGTTGTCATTTTTTGTTTTTTAGACATCTTAAACCAATTTTTAAGCTGTTTTAGTCATGTCATATAGAAATAATTAAAAAATAAATATTTATAAAATACTTATACAAATTGAATTAGAAATGTGGTGCATATAAAATTCAAAGCACAACAGAGAACAGCAAAAATTTGTTTAAGCTATTTAAAAACTGCTATCCTTGTTTAGATTGATATTAATTGTATTGTGTTAATTCTCTAAATTTAAAGCTTGAAAAACATAACAAATATAAAGAAAACATAGATTTTATGACTTTTTCAAAATTTTCCCGAGAATAAAAAAAATATTTTTCCCGTTTTCCGGGAAACTCAAAACCTGGGAAAGTTGGGCGTCCTGCTTGGAAATCATCGAATAATTGGGTAAATATCAACATCTGTTTGACAACTGATTTTGACGTTTGAGTGCATTTAAAATTCAAAGCACAACAAAGAACAACAAAATCTTTAAAACTATCTTAAAGTGCTATCCTTGTTTATATTGATATTAATAGTATTGAGCTAAAAGTATGATTTTAAAAACATAACAAATATCAAGAAAACATAGATTTTATGACTATTCAAAAATTTCCTGGGAATAAATAATATATTTTTTCCGTTTTCCGGGAAACTCAAAACCCGGGAAAATTGGACGCCGAGGCTATCGTCGAAATGCATTGCATTCGATGCGTCGAAAAATGGGGTAAATATCAACATCAGTTTGACAACTGATTTTGACGTTTGAGTTGTTTTTCATCCGAATACATTTGAATTAGAGAGCATCCAAATTTGCGGACATTCCGAATCCGCTCTGTACTTCTTACAAACATAAAAGGCATCAAGGAAAAGCAAAATGCATTCTGCCGATTTACTTGAATTGATGGGAAATACACGAATTACTGAGTAACTGTGGAATTACTCGAATTACTACGGAATTACTAGGTAATTCCAGAATTACAGGAATTACTGCAGAATTGCGGAGTATTTCTGGAATAACTGAATTACTTACTCAAAATCTGAATGATCCCGTACTAGCTATAACTTTGGTTTCTTACATGAAAATTAATAGGCAATAAATAGAATCATAAAAGGTTTATCGAAATTATTTTTTTAACAGTTATTTTATATTATTTTCTGAAGTATGTTTTCACAACAAGAATCATGGAATTACCAGGTTTACTGGGATTATTAGGAATTACCAGGATTACTCTGGAATTACTCAGTAAATCCGGAATTACAGAATAACTTGCTCAAATTCCAAGTAATTCTGGATTAGTGACCAGTCTGACACGATGCTGGAAACCCCTTGGATTGTGAGATACAATTCTGTTGTTATTTCTATCGGAACCAAATGTGTCCTTTCGCTATTGCAACAACCTTTGGCTCCAAAACTGAACAAGTTTTCGGAAAATCCATTTTCCACTTTATTTTGCGATCCGCACCACTGCACAGAGGGAAAAAAGTCCAAAAACTACCGCAACATGGTTTCTCGCAAAGCATGGAATGCGAAACACCAATAGCCTCGTTTTCCCAATAGGAATCATATTCCGATGAAAAATAGGACGAATCAGAGGCAGGAGTGCGGCCCACTGGGAGATTCAAATTTTCGGAATTCCCATCAGAAGTGTTCATGAACGAGTTATATAATTTAGTTTTTCAATGAATCGACGCAAAATGATTCTGCAATATTGGCAAAAGTCGTACGATCCTTGAGACCTATTCCAAGTATCTGAAAATTATCTAATCTATTAAAAAAAGTATTTCCGTTCTTGATAAAAAAAATCTTTTACTGTCATTATTAGTGATGAAATTTGGCCCATTTTTTCAACACCAAAATTGACAATGCTGAAAAATTTATCATAGCATTAATTTTATACATTCAGGATTGATTTTTTGAAAATATTTTTTTTTAAGTTATTGATTAGAAAATTATAAGCCAGTTTTGGAAATTTTTATATTTTGGTCATATATGACCCATCAATCTTGAAAGAGTTAAGGTGAAACGGGAAGGCACCGCCATCTTGAAATCACAACTCGAGTTTATGGAAGCACCTTTAGGGAAAAGGCTGTTACTTAAACAAGTTTTGTTTGTTGCAAACCATAAATGCAAAAATAGTAAGTAATCTGTCGAGTTCAGAAATTGATTCAAGTTGAACAGAAGTTGTCTAGCAACTTCCGTTCCACCTCAAATGCATAATAGAACTTTCACAGCACTTGTATCAAAAAGTTCTAGTTTCCGACACTGCACAAATGGATTTTCCGAAGGTTCTCTCAGATGCTTTTTGTAAATTTGGTCGTAGAAGACGTAGATTGCGAAATTAAATTTTGTGTCTTCGACAAAGTTGCTTGGATTGGCAAGCCCAACAACTTTCTACAAGACAAAAAAAATCTCAAAAATGTTCCTGAAAAGTTAAATTTTTGAAAATCATCCTAATCCTGAACCACCCTAATTTTCCACCAAACCAAAAGTTGCCCCTTTCCATTGGCGACAACCCTTCTATAGACACCAAAGCTTCATAACTTCACAGTTCATCGGAAAACCCATTTTCCACCAAATTTTTCGATCAATTTTCAAAGTTGATTTAATCGTTGATCGTTGACGATCATAGTTTCATTGTGCTCAGAAAAATAAGCTTTATTGTTGTGTGAAGTAAAATCTAAACTCGAGTTGAGGACCCAATTGCGAACAAAAATATATGATTGCAACTCATTGCCAAACATGATTTTCTCATGCTTTCGTCGTAATAATTACAACTGAATCAAACATTTTTTTTTTTAAATAAGACCATGATCAAATAAGATCGACTTATGCCTAAGCACAAAAGATACATAAATTGAAAAAAAAAATTTCGAACATTTTGAAAAGTAATTTGAAAAAAAAAATGTATTTTCTGGGGTTTTTTTCCCTAAATACTGTCCATGCTCCAAACAAAAAAGATTGGGTTTGAGATTTCCAAAAAAGTGTCCACGTGGCTTATGGATAGTTCCTCGGTTTTCTTCAAAAAATATTGGGTTTGGATCATATGTTTGATTTTCAAAAAAAAAACATTTTTTGCCTTTCTTACTATTTTAATTCTTAAATCCAGGGCCAGATTTTGCACCATCCTAATCTTTTTCGCATAAGAAGCTTTTTATAGGCCCCCAAAACCAATAAATAAAATGTTGGAACTTAAAAACATGTTTAGGTTAAATTAATAATCTATAATTAATAAAAAAATGGAATTTTTCCGGGTTTTTTTTTTTCAAAAATCTGAAATGTCCTAATAATTACCTACAACTATGCCAAAGCCACCAAATCGATTGGAAAATCTCTTCTCAAGACACACATTTCCGAAAATTGACAGTCCCATTATGTGAAATTAATTATGCAAAATGACCACTTTCCGCACAGGGAATGTTTTAACATGGTTTCATTCAAATAAAAATTCCAAAATTTTAGTGAATAAAACATGTTTGGAATTGGAAATGGAAAATAATATACAGACAATAATCTTCACTGGAAAATGAATTTCAAATTGTTTCCATCTCAATGCACAACGATTCTATTAAAATTTCAGATATATCCCCTTTTGATTTCGGGGGTTATTTCTGAATCTTTCGCAACGAATAAAAAATTCAAAACAGAAATGTAGCCAAAGAATGGTCACATTTCTTCAAAAAGCAAGCGCTCAAGTCAAATGATCATCTAATTCAGTTACGGTTTTTTTTATTATTATTTATTATTTGTTGTACTTTTGATCCTCGGTCCTAACCTGGTCGCAGCACCTAAAAGGACCTAATAAAAATAAGTTGTGAAGAAAAAAAAAGCGCTCAAGTGACATTTCTCACCCTGGTTTCGTTGAACCAACACTATCGTACCTCTGAGGACTGATCTGTCCACGGGGGGTGGTTTCGGCTGTTTGGTTAGGATTTTCCACGCATAAATCCCAGAGTTAGTGGTGACATTCGTCTGAATTGCGTCTGAAGCATGTTTCCCAATAAATCTCTCGGCTCTCCAACGCCATCATCTACAGTGTGTTAGTGTTGAGATGGAAGAAGCTCCAGCTGCCAGGACGGTTCGTGGTTGTGGTCTGCCAACAAAACTGTCAACCGGTTGGTATTGCGATGCTATGTTGGCTTAATGGCTATAATTTTGACATTTATTCTTTATTCGCTGATATTTTATTAATTTTTCTTCCAAAAATCTTTTTTTATAAAAATTTATGTAAAATGCGTCAAAACAGCATCACATCAACGCAACCCTCTGACACTTGCATGCTCTACCGAAAAGCTCATCCCGTTCAACGCACCACACGTTATGCTTTGCGTTGGCGGTGATGATGACGATGTCTCCCGTATCGTATCATAAATAAAGCTCACTAATGAACGGCGCGGTGGTTACCCAGGGGAAATTAGAGCCTGGCCTCATTTTTCGGCGCTGATGGGCCCCAGAGTTCCAGCCGCGGTTCAGTTCAGTTTTGTTTGCGTGGAATTTCGTCGGTGTTTTCGGTCGCCAAAAACGTTATTCATATTTAAACAATATGTCATACGGTTTTGTGGTGTTGTGGAGGTGAAATATGATGGAACGAGTTTTGTGGTGAGAAGCAATTTTTGGCTGTAATGTTTGCAGTTTATGTGGCTTTACGTTGTTTTAAGAGGGGAGTGAAGCTCAATCACACTTGTGATGGGACGTTATTTCTGATTGAAGAGGTTTAAATTAATGGATGTAACGATGTTGTCTGGATTCAGCATAGTTTTGAACATTTTTAGAGGTGTTCTTAAACTGTTAAAGCCAGAGGACTGAATCTTTTTGAGAATACCATTAGAAAAAAATGGAATATGTTGACAATCGATTTCAAAGTATTTTTTTGATTAAATAATAAAGTTGACTTTTAAGTTCAATATCATTCGATGACAAAATACAAAAAATCAAAATTTCTACCACAACAAAAATAAGAAACGTCGATTCTAGAGTTTTTTTTTTCTCCAAATATCCTCTTAGGAAGTCCCTCAAACCAGAATCAACCAACAACAACTCGGAGAAGAGGGATTGCATAAATGATGAAACGCAAGATGAAAATGCCAAATTCATCTTCTGCTGCAACTGGTGCATCCAATGAAATATGCAAAACTTTGTCAAAATGGCAAGAACGATGATGTTTCCGTTTTCCGGCACTGCACCATGTCGGTTGGTGGTGGGTTGTTATCAACTTTTGCTCCAAATTGCCGTTGGTTGTCTTAACGATTGTTGGCCAAGTTTTGCGTCAAGCAGTAACTTGATGCTCAACAGTTCGTTGGAAAGCAGAAGCTCTCAGTGAGCAGTTACGGAATTCTTTAGTCAACTTTGAATTTGAGCTAGTTGGTCTGAAGTTGAAGCAATAATTGCTTGAAATTAATAATTAATTTGAATTGAATTCATGTAAGCAATAAATCTAGCAAGTTAATAACCAAAAAAAGAAAGAAAATCATTCCAAACTATTGGCCTAATCGCCAGAAGATTGATCCGTTTCGCACGATTAAACACTCGTTAGCATGTATACTACGCAAACACAATCAAACAATGTGGCGTCGTGTACAACCGGCGATAATTGGTCAATTGTATAACAGCGATTTTCCACCCAACCGGATGACAATTCCACTTCATTTAACATAAGTTGGTCAAATCGGCTTTGCGAGTAATAGTGCATACAGTGATGGTTGAAAAAGTTGAGAAATCTAACAAAAAGTATTTATGTTAAAAATAAAACTGTTCACAAACTTTCAACCCGCACTTTCCCTCAATTGTTTGCAGCAATGTTCTACGAAGAACCCAGAGGACAAGCCTGTGCACTAGCCTGTCCCATTTTGAGGTCATGTCGAGGAATTTCATGTGCTCACTTCTTATATGATAGATTATGATGTTAGGAACAATGTTTTCTTAGACAAGAAAAAATAATAAAATACTTTCTCGCACCCCCTAGTCGATTTACTGAAAAAAGTCACTTTTTTGAACAAATTTTCTAAAATCGCTTGGAATCAATACAAAAACTGTTTCGATCAGGTGTGTATTATCTTCAAACGATAGGTTTTTGTCCATAGATTAAGATGCACTATCAATATTGGACGAAAATTTAAGTTTTTGGACTCTCCCAGGCGGATTTGTGTCGAAAAAATCGCATTTTTTCGAAACTTTTTTCAGAAATGTTCATTTAATTTAGGGTAGCCTATTTTTCCCAGTGAAACCAATACGTGCAGCTTGTAGGAAATTTCATGGCGAACATTTTTCCCTCTGAGAAAATGCAATTTCGACACTCCAGAGCCGAGATATTTGAGTTTTAGTGAGGAAAAAAGTGCCAATTTTCAAAATTTCTCAGAATTCAGAAGCAAGGCCTACTAATTACACGATGTAGCAAGCATATGTCTTAAAGGTCAGGGTATGCTTTTTTATAGTAATTTAAGCCGCTGAATCCGAATCTGAAATCAAATTTCGTGCAAACAGTGATGTTTTGGAGCTACACTCTTTTGGAATGTTATTTGCGTGTTTAAGAGGCAGTTTTTGTAAAAATTGCTCGGTTTGTTCTAGAGGTCGTATCGAGGTGCTCCGATTTGGATGAAACTTTCAGCGTTTGTTTGTGTATACCTGAGATGAACTCATGCCAAATATGAGCCCTCTACGACAAAGGGAAGTGGGGTAAAACGGGCATTGAAGATTAAGGTCCAAAAAACATAAAAAATCTTAAAATTGCTCGCATTTAAGTAAAACTTTATCAATTCCAACTATCTTAGATGCATTTGAATGGTCTTTTGAAGCACTTCAAAATGAGCCATAGACATCCAAGATTGGTTTAACTTTTTCTCATAGCTTTTGCAAATTACTGTTAAAAATTGTTTTTTTTTTTAAACCTCAATATATTTTTGCAACAGCCTCCAACACCCATACTCTTTTAGTTCAAGTTAGGGAATTTCATGGACTATAAGCCTACGGTAATAACTTTTTTGGCCAATCGCAGTTTTTCTCATAGTTTTTCGATTTTTCTATAGCAAACATTTTACAACGTTAGTTATTGTCCTGTAGGCATCCATAGCGGCACTTTTTAGTCTCACTTTTGTCATATTCGAAATCCTCGGAAAATTCAAACTTCAATGCCCGTTTTACCCCACTTCCCTTTGTCTTAGAGGGCTCATATTTGGCATGAGTTCATCTCATGTATAGACAAACAAACGCTGAAAGTTTCATCCAAATCGGAGCACCTTGATACGACCTCTAGAACAAACCGAGCAATATTTACAAAAACTGCCTCTTAAACACGCAAATAACATTCCAAAAGAGTGTAGCTCCAAAACATCACTGTTTGCACGAAATTTGATTTCAGATTCGGATTCAGCGGCTAAAATTACTATAAAAAAGCATACCCTGACCTTTGAGACATATCCTTGCTACATCGTGTAATTAGTAGGCCTTGCTTCTGAATTCTGAGAAATTTTGAAAATTGGCACTTTTTTCCTCACTAAAACTCAAATATCTCGGCTCTGGAGTGTCGAAATTGCATTTTCTCAGAGGGAAAAATGTTCGCCATGAAATTTCCTACAAGCTGCACGTATTGGTTTCACTGGGAAAAATAGGCTACCCTAAATTAAATGAACATTTCTGAAAAAAGTTTCGAAAAAATGCGATTTTTTCGACACAAATCCGCCTGGGAGAGTCCAAAAACTTAAATTTTCGTCCAATATTGATAGTGCATCTTAATCTATGGACAAAAACCTATCGTTTGAAGATAACACACACCTGATCGAAACAGTTTTTGTATTGATTCCAAGCGATTTTAGAAAATTTGTTCAAAAAAGTGACTTTTTTCAGTAAATCGACTAGGGGGTGCGAGAAAGTATTTTATTATTTTTTCTTGTCTAAGAAAACATTGTTCCTAACATCATAATCTATCATTTAAGAAGTGAGCACATGAAATTCCTCGACATGACCTCAAAATGGGACAGGCTACTGTGCACTCTGTGTAAAACGGTTTTCCGCAAGGCAGACTTCTTGACAGACACACCAGTCAGCGGCAGTGTAACGAGCCACAGGCTTATCACCGCGTGTCGCCCCGTAAAGCAGTTATTGTAGTCACGTGTTGTGTGCTTCTGCACAGGACTTTTCCCATGCGACCGGACGGCACACACACAGGGCCGAAGATGTAGGGGACTGGAAATTTAATATGTATCCTTGGCTAAAAGCTCTTGCTTTGTTCGTGTTTATTAGACTGTTTCAACAATTAACATTCAGTTTAAAAAGATGTAAAAACTGATTCCCCAAAAAAAATTAAAAATCATTTTAAAAATATAATTGAATAAGTATCATTTGAACCAACCAAATGTTTACAAAGTAAGCTCGTATGTATCATTACATGCCATAAATAAATTAGCACCACCAAACATTGTCCTGCACTGCCTGCAGCAGCAGCACGCAAACACCATTGTAGAATGCATATTTAACAAACAACTTACATCCCCTTTGTCCATGGAGCTTTTGCTTGGCAAACAGGTTGGGGTGAGGTTTCCTTTTTCTTCTAACTTGTGAGTTTACGGGTCTAACTTGTGAGTTTACCTTGCGATTATTCAATTTAAAAATTACTTTGTCAGTTTAAGTCAAATCCCAAACCAAATGTTTCAGAAAACTTAAAAGATGAAATTAAGACTTTTGTTATTTTGTATCCCGTATGAGAAAACAAAAAGACACTGAAAAATGCGTAGAGAAGATAAAAAATGCAATATATAAAAAAAAATAATAACAGCAGATTTTCCCTCCTTCATTAAATAAGAATGTCAGTTCTATACCGTAAAACGGGGTAACTTTGATAGCCGGAGTTACTTTGATAGTTTTTTTCCGCAAAATGAAGAGTACAATTAAAATACGTACGGAATGGTTTAGAATCATACTGATCGTGGTAGAGAAGTGTTCAAAGTACCTCAAAAAGAACTTTTCAAAAAAAATTCAAAGGTTTAAAAAGTTAGTTAACTATAGTTAAGAAAATGTTGATGAAAGTCATTATTTTAAACTTCTCAAAGTGTCATGATTTTCTCAATGAACATGATTACGAATCGGGAAACGGAATGCATTTTCGGATTCATTGGACAATTTTTCACTAGGAGAAGGTTCAATAAGTTTGTAAATAGGCATATTTCAGTTGAACATTTGATTCGTGCTTCGAATTCAGTGTGAAATGCAATATAAATCGATAATTTTATAAACAAAACTAGTTTTAACAAATTTCAGGCGAAATTCCGACTTTTGAAAAAAAATACCTTAAATTTATAAGTATTTTGTCAAATAGCTTTTAAACTTTGTTAACTTAATATAAACATTGTTTTTTTCTCTTAAAAACAATATCAGCTACTTTAGTGATGGTACATTTAACGTACAAATAAAGTTTGAACATCTTAAATATGATTTAAATAAGAAAAACTATGACTATCAAAGTCACCCCGGAATTTTAACTAAGAGTTTTTAACGTAACTATTTTTCTAAACACTATTGAAAAAACTTTATTTTCCAAAATAGTGCATGGACTTTGTATGGCCTACCCCAGTACATGTTTTAAAAATAATAATCTTGAGAAAAACCTTACCTATTAGAAAATATTCCAAAAACAAATTGAAATCCTATCAAAGTCACCCCGGTTTTAAATTATTTTAATAAATTTCAAAATTCATACAAAAAACGTAAGCAAATGCATACTTTATTCCACATATTTGCCTGTCCCTTCAAAATATTGAAGAGGGGAAAATAAATATTTATTAAGCAACATGTTATTAAGATTGTTTTTATATCAATTTTTAATTTTAGAACCACAGATAGGAAAACACGCAAAAATGAATCTGACAGTAATATAACTATTATAATGTTGAAAATGAGGCCTAAAATTTGAAGAAACAAAATGACACTTTTCCTTCGCCTCTCCTTATTTAAAAATTCAGTTGATTCTCAAGCAGAAGTTTAAAAAAAATTGGCTTTTTAGAGAACAATTCTGGCAAAAATAATCAATTGATTGAATTTTAAAGTAGTTATCTATTTGAAGAAAAAAACAGTGAGTCATATTTTGCATTTTTTTTACAACGTTCTTTTGAACAAGCAGCTATTTAAAAAGTTAATCAACTTTTCTATTTTTCGAACTGGAAATTAACAGTTTTATTATTATTTGTTATCAAAGTTTTATAAATTATTTGTTATCAAACATTTGAATGCTTGCATTTTTTTCAGGTTAGGTCCTAACATAGTCACAAATTCAAATGAAGGTTTTTCATCAAAATTTCTTAGCTTAATCTTAAATAATAATTAAAAAAAAAAAAACAAAATTATAAAACCAGTTTTCGAGTGGTTAATGATTTTTTATTGATTTCTAAGCGATTTTTCTTGCTATGAAATGTTGGAATGTTTATTTCTACATCTACCAATGCAATTAAATTTAAAAAAAGTTTTGTGTGGTTTCAACGATTTCGAAAATCGACTTTTCTTTGTATTTTTAAGTTAGGCCAGCCTCTCAAAGAATAAGAATCGATAAAAAATAATTTCTCGAAGTGTCACCTTATTAGCCTTATTTTTTTTTTCAATCATAACTTACAATTAAGCCCAAGACTCCGAATCGATCAGAAAATTATTTCTGGCATGGATAAAGTTTCATCCAAATAAATAAAATGTAAATTTAAAAACCACGAAAAATATTTGCAAAATCATAGAGAACTACTCTTTTTTTAGACAAATATGCAAATTAGTGTTGGTGGTCAAACGGATCTGGGTCATTTTGAAAATTGACTTTTTATTAGCTCTTTTATTCTTTAACAAACTTTACATCCAAATAAGAAAAATGAGCACAGAAGGAGGATTTGAATTGAGCTCAAATATTTTTTTTTCAGCCTTCACCAATGAATATAATGTAACCCAAAAATCATAAGCAAATTTAAAATCTTACCATAAAACTGTTATAAAACATCGTTACTGAACAGATTCATCACCAACGGTATTGGCACTCAGTGACCTGGAAAGAATGTAAAATAATAAAACTTAAAGAAACGTGTAAATACAATTTTCAATTTGAATTCCACTTAACACATAATATTTTCCAAAAAATCACACTCTTATCTTCGATCTACAATATGGGCTATCAAACTGACTATTCATATTCTCAAACACTGCTATCTAGCTTGCAACGAGCAATAACCTGCTCGAATCTGATGCCACTAGCTTTGCACAAGAAATATCCACATCGATATAGAGCATTGACGTCGAGACAGTTGACAGACTTCATAAATATTTACAAACATATCGTGCCAGCTCAACACCCAGACGCGTGCTCCGATCGGACTCACGCTTGACACCAGCTGGCTTATAAACACAAACTCAATGGCCAGTGATTTATTCATTCCCATTCAGTTTCCAAGTCTTGAGGTACAACAAGTAAACAGTTGTGACGTTTAACGATGAGTAAGCAATTTTTAACAGGTTTTATATTACATTTATTTCAATTTACATAATAATCATGCCTTTTTAAATAAACGAGTTCAGAGCTTTTTACACATAAAACAATTTTAAAATCCAGAAAAACCTGTAACATGAAAAGCCCTTAAAAGTTTAAAAAACCTCCACAAGGAAAGACAAATCGATTTAAGCCCCCGAAAAAAACCGCCGTCGAGGAAAAACAACAAACAAACAAGGATCGTGTCCTTAAGCACATCTGTGACCTGTTTGGGGGAAAACAGAAAAGCAAACGAGAGAAAGATAAAAAAAGGATAGCTTGAATAATGAAGCAAAATAACATGGAAATTCGGCGCGTCCACCGAACGATATTCAGCAGCCTGTCCATCGTTATCGAGGTAGGGGGGTGTTGAAAATTTGGGAAATTGGGAAGAGAGAGGAAACTGAGGGACATTTTAATAATCACCTGGGAGGCGGGTGTTCAGCGTGATTGTAAACTTGAGGGGGTTCGGAAATCAACTGTGATAATTAATCAAGATTAATTTTGAGATTTTAAAGGCAAAATTCTGGAATTAAAATTAAAATCATCAACCTTAAATTCAGACCAATCTTCACGGTCGAACAATCTCCATCTACATATTCATGACACAAGTTACAGACCAGAGGCCAATAACCCAACCACCACTACTATCAGCTTCCGTTTCATAATTAATTGTTGTTTGTTTATTCAAATTGATGCGATCATGGCGAGGAGTGCATATGCAAATATTTAACCAGCCACGGATTATGGTTGGCTCCTGCAACTGGAACGCATCCTCTATGAATATAATGTTTATTTAATGAAAAATTACGCTTTTACCACATCTCATCACTTTAAAAAACATTGGTGTTTGTTGTTCGATTTTTTCTTTGTAGCATATTCGTTTTATCCAATTTTCTTTTGTGTTTTAATAATTTATTGGACTTAGTATACAAAAGTCAATTTATTGTTGAATGGGACATTTGAGTGGTTCTCTACGATTTAGAAAATCAACTTTTCTTTGTATTTTTTGATTTGGGTGAAACAAAAAATAATTTCCGGTCTTTTTTAATTTTTTAAATCTCTTTTTAATTTTAAATTTTTTTTAATTTTAAATCTCCAAAAAACGTATTTTTTAAATTTTCGAAAAAAATATATGTTTTAGGGAACTAAAAAACACATCTTCTGAGCTATAGTGCGTGAATGCGCAAAATCTGGTTTAGGATATATGCATTAGATAAATTCTGTTTTTTTTTTATATCAAAAACCTGGACAAAAAAGTATTAAAAATCATTTTTTAAAGCAAAATTGAAAACATCAGAAATTTTCAAAAAAGTTTATTTTTTGACTAATGAAATTTGGATCAATAGTTTTGAGATATATTCAGTTGAAAATCTTAGGCAAATTAGGTGTTACTTAGAAAAAAATCATTTTCATCGATTCGAATTTTTTGTGAGGCTGTATCTCAGAAACTAATAGTCCGATTTTCAAAGTTCCAAAGTTCCTGTTCCGCAAAATGTCTAGCGCTTTAAATATTTTCTATACAATTTCTTGTATTTTTAAAAGAGTGGATTTTATATTTACGAAAATTTATGATTTTTAATTTGAAAAGAAGCTATTCGAACCAATTGTTTTGAATGACTTCGGTTAAAATAGGAACAGAGTAAAACAATAAGTACACCGATTTCCAAATTTATTCCTCCAAAATCTCCTGTACCTTTTTGTATTGTAGTCCCGATTTTCCCCATTTGGCGGTAGTAACTTAAAGATGATTTGTAAAATATATTTTATATAAAACAATAAATTCAAAACTTATCTAAAATTTTGCATTGACTGGTATTATTTTATTTGTTGTCACTTCTCGTTTTTTTCTAAAGATATTTTCAAAGACATTTTTCAAGCTTTTCTAAGGCCAAGGCAAATTTTTTTTTTTTCAAAGTTTTTGTCCCTCGACTTTGGTCGGGGTCTAGAGGGGGTGGGGGGGTGGGGGGGTGGCGGTTGTGTAACATAATAAAAAAAATATAAATATTGAAATAACAAGCAATGGTTTCAACATTTGCATGGAAAAAGTGTTTTAAATGCATTGTACACTAGTTCTTTTCGCGATAGTGAACATCGAAATTTTTTAAATCAACCTAATGCTAAAATTGATTCTTGACGCAGGGGAATACATTTTAAATTGATTTCAGCTGATTACACTTAAATTTCCATAGAAATTTTGAAGTTTATTGAAAGTATTTTTTTTGCCCCCTGATTTTTCGGGCCAAAAACTTTAAATAAAATGTGTAGGGTAGGGTAGTCATCAATGAGACACTTTTGGTTTTCAACTTTCAACGATTTTTGTATTTTTTTCATCAGCATGTTTTAATGAGCTTTTTGTTGCATTTTCTTTCTTTTAATGTGTTCTAACATTGATCAAAATATGAGATCGATCCGACCTCTACAGCCAGAGCTATCCAACTGTCTCATTGTAGACGCACTTGGCAGGAACAATGAGACAGGTGGGGAACAATGAGACACTCTACGAAAATCAATACTTTTCTAGTAAAACATGTTTTTGTATTGTTCCATTGCAGGTGACTTACCTTGAACATTTTAAAGCAACTTTGCCAACTTGAAACTTTAATTAACAAAAGTTATACTAAAAAGTAAATAAATTTAGTAAAATCCATTTATTTATACCAAATAACTTTTGATTTTTGGCTAAATGAAGTCAAAACTCAATAAATATGCCAAAAATCACTTCCAATTCATATTTTGAAAGATTTCCCTAGATTTTGAAAAGTTTAATGAAGAAAAATCAAAGTGTCTCATTGTTACCCATGGGCTGAAAAGAGTGGGGAACAATGAGACAGCCCTGGATTCTGGGTATATTCTTAATTTTGGTCAAATCTAATGAAAGGCCATTGTAGCCCAACTCATGTCCTATGAAATGACGAAAGAAATTTGGAGAAATATTAGTTTTTGTGTTATTGGCAGCCTATGAGCGAAAATGTAATTTTCAGTCATAATTTACTTTTACAACCCAAAATCAAACATTTATGAATAACTTTGCAAGGGAGCGTCCACAACCAAAGCCACTATTATGGCAGAAGTTTATCCAGTAGACACACCTTTCCCCAAATTATGAGCCTGATTGGTTGAAACTACGACTTGTGAGAGCCATTTTATCATTGTTCCCCGTGTCTCATTGATGACTACTCTACCCTACTAGCCTAATGATGTAACATAAAAAAAATTAAATAAAAAATAAAGAAATATATTTTTAAAAGAGTTTTTTTAATTTGAATCAAATTGGAATTAAAAATTGTAGTTCAATTAAAATCCAAAGCATAACAAACAACAAAAAAACACATTTTTTATTTTACATTTCAAAAACGTGTCCACGTGGTTTATGGATAGTCCCTAAACTTTCTGATTCAAGGGAAAGATGTTTCATTATTTTCACTGTTTTGAAATTCTCTGAGATCTACTTAGATTTCTTGGAGCTGTCAATTCAATCTTAAATGGTATTTTAAAAATCAGAAATAAATTCAACATTCATTGAATTTTGTGCAACATGTTTGCAAAAAATCAAGCTTATCTTAAAAAAAAAACTAAGAATTATTTTATTTACACCTTTTGAAAAGAATTTAGCTTATTTTGAAATTTCGACAATGAGATAAGAGATGAAAAAGATGAGAGACTGGAAATTAGAGATACGAATTAGAGTTGAGATTCTCTGCCAACTCACATGAAATCGTAAAGGTTGACTTAGGGGTAATTTTGAAAATACAAAAATATTTTTGAATCCTCTACCACTTTTCGATACTAAACTGTAAAGCATGTGACACGTCATTAGATCGTAAATTTAAATTACTTTTCGAATCTGAAGAGTATTTTTTCCTCCTGAAACAAACAGTTTCATTTGAAAATTTCTTATTTTTTTTCAAGTTGCCGGGATATTTTTTTGAGTGTATCAATGTTCTACAATGTTGTAAAACAGACAATCCCATAAATTAAAAAATAAGGGATTTTCTTGTAGCCATCGCAAGTTATAGCGAACCCCAAAAACAATGTTTTGGAAGTCATACCGCCCCTCTGTCACGATTTATGAAAAATGGACTTCAGATTCGTGATCTGCGGACCAATATTATCCATAAGAACAACGTTTCACACAAATAGTAGAGGGGTTGGGGCAACTGCTGTGAATGAGAGATAAGAGATAAAAAAAAGATGATAGATGAAATATGATATATGAGAGATAAGGCGAAGTGACACGAAACAAGAAAAGAAGG
This sequence comes from Culex pipiens pallens, assembly GCF_016801865.2. Lineage (NCBI taxonomy): Eukaryota > Metazoa > Arthropoda > Insecta > Diptera > Culicidae > Culex > Culex pipiens. The sequence continues at coordinate 65,018,023 of NC_068939.1, read as the reverse complement.
ATAGAAAAGATAGGCGTGAAATAAATATAAATCTAAATTAGATTATTTAATCTAATTTAAATTATGTAAATAAATTAATAAATCTTAAAAAGTTATATTTAACAAAAGACTCATAAAACCATAACTTACGTAATATTATTCCACGATAGTTAGAACCCATTTAAAGCTTAAATTATGGCACCACAAAAAGTGAGCAAAATTTTCCACGTTAGCAAAAACCGGGCTTCCATTTCCTCAAGGGTTAATTAAAATTTAGAAACAACTACCGCACACACACACATCTCTCGCACGTTATCATATCCGAAGCCATTTAAACAGAGCTCCAAAAACCAGGTCAGGTGAATAAGGGGGTCGAGTGTTCCGCCGAACTATTCAGCTTAAAAGTGAGACGGTTAATGAATACCACGTGGTATTCGCTCCGGGGCTGCTGCTGTGAGAACACTGGTTTTTCACCGGGGGTTTTCGGCGTTTGAGGATAATTAAATTTCATCCCGCTGATCTCCCCGTCCTCGCCGCTTCACATCACGCTCTGTTTCATTATCCTAATGAGCGAGGACATGAATAATGCGAATGAAGCTGATGGAGAGCGTACTTTAATTTGCATTTTTCAGTTGGGAAGTAGAAAGAGCGTTTAAGTTACTTAATTTTGACTAATTTTGGTTTGTTGGGAAAAGAAGTGAATTTATTTCTCCACGAAGAAAGACCAAACTGGACACTTTGATAAACCACACTATCGATTTCATGGCTCACCAGGAGCCAATTATGGGCAAACTAGCTCCCAATTACAGGGTTCATAGTCAATAAACAATAAACATCAGGCGGCTGCCTCCAACGCCAATTATGGTGTCGCTGAACCAATTCAAACTTGATTCGACGGCCTCGTCCCGTGGACATATAATAATCATATGAATTACAGCTCTATTTCTATAACTACAACGCCGGAGTGACACCACATGACAGACAGTTTACCCTGAAAAAGGCAGTTGGAGTTTTGGGGTAAATTGACCTAAATTTGACAAGACAAGACTGGATTTCAGTCGAAAAAGTTGCAATTCTTTTTAAATTGTTCGCAGAATTTCTAAAACCCAGGTTGCCAGATTTTTATAAACATTTTTTCAAACTCTTAAAGCATTTTCGAAAAATCATCACTTTATTCAATCTACAAACCTTTTTCACACATTCATTCCACCAAAATGCTCCTGAAAAGGATGTTCACAGCTTCGGACCGGCCACAAACCACACTTACTCGCCCCGTGACGGCTGGGGGGTTCATTTGTGTGCTTACAGGACATGGTGGGGTTGGTAAATGAATGTCTGTTTTACTCCGAACGCGCGCGCACCCAGGATAATAACCGCCCTTGTCGTGAATGGTGGGTGGATTTTCTCTGTACAAAAGTCGGGGTCGGGGGAAAATGTGTTTTTGCTTGACTATTCCCACATCATAAAATGTCAACGCCGGTATTTGGAACAGACAGCAGGGTGGTCAAGAAGGGAGGACATTGTTGGTGCACGTGGCTTTTTGTGTGAATATTTTATCCCGGTTTGGCAATGTTTGTCACTGCGTTATTTTATGATGATTTTAGTCAGTATGCTGTGTAAACGTAAAGCCAATGCAGCATTTTGATTATGTTTCGTCAAAACATAACAGGCTTTGATTAGTTTGTGTTTGATTTTCTTTGCGCAAAATTTTCTGTTATTAAACCTGAGTTTTTATTTCACGATTTTGCACCATAGTTCATAAGATTTCCAACAATTTTGAAATGGATTGAAAAAATATGACAGGACTATTATTTGAGAACATCGCAAAACTTCTGACAAGTCAAATTTTATTGATTTTTGTAGCTCTTTTGTTTACAAAGGGCAAATAACTTTAATCCCCGAATTTTGGTCTTGAAACTCCCTCGGATTCGAGTGATTTCCATGTGTGGTTTTAATGAGCAAACCGTTGTGGTAGAGTTTTTCTCAGCCCCAAGATATTCGAATTGATTTCTTTCGGATTCCAGATTGCAAGCTAACGTGCTAAACTAGTTTTAAGTCAATATTAGAATTTTAGATTTCTGGGGATTTGATTTGCTTTTTACATTTTTTCCTTTGGAATGGTATCTTAATTTTAAAATCAAAAGGCGATTAAATACTCAAAAATGTTACCTTTTTTCGCCACAGCATACTTCATAATCATTTATAAAATCGAATTTTTGTTTCATAAGTTATAACTGTTTAATGTTGCTATTATGAAGAAAAAAAAACCTCTTAAAAAAGGAAGAACTCGAATTGATAACTGTCACCAAATGAACATCAATTTCATCGGAAATTTCTTTCCAGATCAAAGTCCATGAATGATCTTTTGGAACAAATTTAACGGTGATTGGATATGCAGTCAGGTTTTTAACTTAGATTTTTTCCTTTTATATTACATTTTCGTCTTATCTGGACTATTTATTGAGAAAAACTATGATTTCCCGATTTCAAACATGTATTACAATGTAACTCAAGATCATTTAGTCATAGTTGTTCAATGAAACATGAGTTTAATTAACCGCAACGACGTTTTCATTACTTTGTGGTAGTCTTTATTCTTGTTGTAAAAGAACATTACGTACATTTTCATTTTTTTAATATTTTTTGACTTGGATCAAACTTTTTGAGGGATCTCTTTATGACCAAAAAAGCTTTTCTGTGTCATTGGTTCACCCATACAAGGCTCCATACAAATTTGGCAACTGTCCATACGTAAATATGCGAAAAACCTTTTAAGGAATTTTATGACCCATTTTGGTGTCTTCGGCAAAATTGTTGAGGACTATTCAGAAAAAAGGCACAAGGGAATTTTTTTTGACAATTTTTCAATTCACTTTTTTTTTACAATAAATCAATTTCCCAAGACCCATATTTTTTCATGTTTGATTTTTTTGATATTTTATAAAGAAAGAAACGGTAACTTTTAAGCCAGGGATACTTTAAGGTTAAAAACGGGCTTCGATCTAAAAAAAATCGCCAAAAAATATTTTTTCAACAAATTTTTGATCTTTAAAAAGCATTGGAAAGAAGAACAAGGGAGTTCCCCTTTTCAGCCTATTTCTATTATCGGACTATCAGCACTTTTATCTTGAATTACAGCTTTCATGAAGTGTTTTTGACTGTTCCAAAGTAATAAAAAGCTCAAATAAAAGTGAGCAAGCAACTCTCCTTTGTTGATACATCTGAAAATATTGTTTTGATAGCAGAAAACGGCAAAATTGATGAGAATTGGTCGCACGGCTTAGAGTGATTAAAATAAGTATAGTTCCCTTATTAAAATTTTAGAAAATTTTTGTTTAGAAGTTTAATTTGTTTTATGCGACTTTGCCAAAGTTTTTAAAAGTGTAAATTTTTAGGGGTCAACTTTGGCTGTGTTTTTTACTAACATTTCCTTTATTTTCAGTAAAAAGAAGTATGCAGTAATTTTTGTTGTGTCCAAGACTATGCCTCTACGTATTTTTTAAAATTAAAATGATGATGGCGCCATTCTAGAGCGTAAAATGTGAAAAACAAACAAAAAATTGAAAAATTACTGTAAAAACGTGAAAAAATTAGACAAGCAAAATGTTATTATATCAGGTGGTAGAATAATCTAATCTAATTATATCAGGTGGTATAATATTCCAAATACTACTAAAAACAAATAAAAACTAAACAAGATAAATGCAAATTAAAATAATGAAAAAAAAATTAAACTGGAGAAGTAAAGTTTTTCGTAGAACAAAAGTTGCTCAAAATGACCTCCTGAACAAGGAAAAAATAAAAACATTCAAAAAAATGTTGGCAGTAGAGGTTTAACTTTATTGGTCAATCAGAGCAGGACAAAAATTTGAAAATCTAACAAACTAACAAAATTCACTCCAACTGACAAGGAGTTTATGAACATTGTTTACACACAAGATGATGATTCTAGTCAGAAACTTCTGTACTGTACTGTTTTCGTGTAGTTTTTGCCACAGTTTATGTTGTCTAGTTTTCCCTCCCTACGTTACATGTAAACAAACACATATTTGTAAATAACAGAACACAAACAGGACGAAGAGGTCAGTGAATTTGTCCTGACCGTACATTTTCTTGTAGGAAAACCATCTCAGAACAGTCCCATTCCCTGACAGACCTCAGAACAGGTCAGAACAGTTCAATTCAGTACAGTTTCTGTAAAATACAGCCCAGTTTACGCGAATAAAGTCTTTTTGTATTAAACAGTTTTGTTCTTTGTAATCTGAGTAATGTAATTTGTATTTACCGGAAAAGAAAGTGCGACAGGATAAACAGACGTTCTTATGTGCGCAAACAAACATGATTGTAAATTTTAGAATTGTATTTAGAATGATTTCAATTATGTTTGATTGAGTTGAATGAATTACTGAACTTTTTTTTTTTTAATTTTAGCCAAGCTAACCTTTAATAATATATTCAAAATAATCTCAGCCAAATCTAAGCTGTTTAAAGCATCTGAAATCTTAAATTCATTTTTAAATTTAATGTCGCTTGTGTGCTATCTAACCCAATGTCCAACTCTGAGGAACTTTAGTCTAATGACCAACTGCTGGATAATTTTACCTGATCCATCCGTCCATCACATGGACTATTAATCCTAAATACTTAATTTAGGGTAATTTACGTCATCAACATCAATGTACCCGAGCTAATGTCCATCACGAAACCACTTTACCTTAATTTCCAAAACTAATGCACCACCCTAATGCCCAATATTGATTAAGAGAGGTAAGGGATGTTTTGATTTAGTAAATGGTATAGAAAAAGTAGATTGACGGGAATAAGGAAATAACGAAAACAAAACGAAAATCTATGGACGTAATATTTGAACAACCACTGATTTTCAACAGCATAGATTTTTTTCCGAATGCCCTATCCTAACGTCTTTACCCAAACGTCCTAACGTTATACGATATTTCACTGTTATGTCTAACAACAGGGTACACTACCCTTATGTAATTCAGTCACGTGAGTATGAAGTCGGTTTTGTGACTAACAGAATATGTCTTGATAATGATGATCAGAACAGATAAACCAGACATTGTTTATGAACAATACCCTAAGCCGCCCTTTTCACAATTTTGTTTCCTATATAAATAAATCCAGGACACTAAATGAGTACAACGTGACAAGACACAGGAGTATTGCATAAAAAGCAAGTGAAAATAAGAGCAAAATAAGACACAATACTGCTGCTTCGAACAAAAGCACAACGAAATGGTAAAGAAAACTCTAAGCTCACAAAAAAGGGATAACGCTGCGTGAAAAACTTTTTTCCTATTCAATACTTATCCCGACGATGGGATTGTAAGAGGGTAAGTATTTGTATGTTGTGCCTATCTAAAACAAACCTACTTTGAAAAAAAAGCGAAAATATTACGTCGAAAAAAGGTACAACTAGCACCAAAAAAGGATACACGTCTCATAACAATCAAATAAACTTCAACCAAAGCTGACAATGTCACCAGAAAAAGGGACGATGAAAGGAGTGAAAAGGGGGGGTGGGGGATTGAAAGAAAAACAAAACACTGCCAGCATAACAACAAACACAAACAAAAGAAACCGAACATATACAAACACACACACACAGTGACGGACGCAACACTTACCCGTGGCACAGTGATATTTATTAATCCCCAACAGATTTTCTTCAAGCCCCAGCGCAACCCACTCTGCTTCGGCTTCTTCTGGGTTCGATTGGGGAGTTGGTTTTTAGAGTGCGGGTGTGGAGAGGTTCGAGGAAGAGTTGTGATATTTTTTTTATTACATTTTCATTGGGGGCGATTTGGTGGGTATTTGTTTGACGTTTGATGTGTTTCGTTTTTTAATGTTTATTTTTGTTTTTGTTCCAATAAATTACACACACGAACATTGATTTGTAGAAAAGAGACAGAGAGAGATAGTAAAAGATACAATATAGTAGTGGCCGGGTGAGGAAGGAGAATAGTTTGATTGGAAGAGAAGAATAGAGAGAAAAAAATACAGTTAGCAGAATAAAATACAAGAGTAAAACTCGAATAAAGGGAGACAATTCAAATATTGTGGAAGCAACATGAAGTGATCAACAATTTGCTGCAGGGTTGAGAGAAGCGGAGCTGAAAATGGGGAGACAAGATCTCAACACTTGACCAGGGGGAGATGGGTGGAATGATAAATATAAAGTAAAATGTGGGAAAACTTTTATCGCTACCGAGATTGTTTGCTGTTCGTCAATATTAGTTTGTTAATTGTAGCGTCCGGGTGCGGGTTCGCCCTGAGTCCAGGAAGTTGTAAAAAATTTGAAAATGTAGTAAAGTTATCGTACTAAACCCTTTTATTGCAAACAATTGAAGAATTCAGAATGCAGAAGTGATACTTCTTCTATAAATGTTGCAACACAAATTTCTAAACATCTCACTTTGTTCAAACATTAATTCATATATTGATTTGTTTTTTTTTTATTCGAAATACGAGTCAAGGTTGCAAGATCATAGGAGCTTGTGACTCTTATGATCTACAGAATACCTGATCAAATTGACACAAAAGTTGGTTCTAGAAGTATGGTAGCAAAGTCATCAATGAGACACATTTGGTTTTCAACTTTCAATGATTATTGCTAAAGAGCAATTCCAGCTCAAATCAGGAATTTTTCTGGTACTTTTGTACCCGACCCTCTCCGATTTCAATGAAACTTTTTAGACATGTTATCCTAGGTCTATATAAGCCATTTTTGTGTATATGGAACCTATTGTACTAAAAATTACATTTGATAAGGGCGTAAGTTATTTAAATATTTTTGTATATTGTAATTTAAAAATTACTGTATCTCGAAACCGTTGCATCGTATCAAAAAGTGGTCAAAGACAAACTTGTAGGAAATTTGATTGGCTTTTTGGAAAAATGCACTGAAAGAAAAATACACGCTACTTTTATGAGATTTTTCAGTTTTTAGGTTTGAAAATTAAATTTCAATATGATGTCACGATTTTTTTTCGTTTAAATTTTTTGTGAAAATAACCTAATATGTTACAAAAAGACTCACGAAAAATGCAGGATGGTATGTCTCTCCTAAAAAAATACAAAAATCATTGACTAAAACTGTTTTTTTTTTTTTGCAAACTGGTCTAAACGTCAAAATTTTCAAAAACCGATAGTGAGAATCGATTCCCCAGACAATTTTACATAAATGTCTCAATATAGACCATTGTCCTATGTCCAATCTTTTTGAAGATACAGCGGTTTTAAAAATAAAAATGTTGCAAAAATAGGTTTTTTGGTGGTTTTTGGTGATTTCTATATGACAAACTTAATTTTTCAGTCTCGTAAATATTTTTACTGGAGAGCTCGTCCAATTTCCCATAAGTTTGCCTTTGACAGCGTTTCAATTGGATGTATGGGCTTACAGATATAAGCTTTATTACATTGATCATAACTAAAAATTGTATTTTTTTTTTTCAGTGTGATAAAAACCTGGATAGTAAATAAGCTTATGTAAATAATAAAACGAGTCAAATTGAAAAGCTGTCAAAGGCAAACTTATGGGAAATTTTACGAGCTTTCCTGTAAAAATATTTACGAGACTGAAAAATCAAGTCTGTCATATAAAAATCACCAAAAATCACCAAAAACCTATTTTCTCAACATTTTTATTTTTAAAATCGCTGTAACTTTACAAGGATTGGACATTGGACAATGGTCTATATTGAGACTTTTATGTAGAATTGTCTGGGGAATCGATTCTCATTATCGGTTTTTGAAAATTTTGACGTTTAGACCACTTTTCAAGAAAACAGTTTTAGTCATACTATCCTGCATTATTCGTGAGTCTTTTTGTAACATCTTAGGTTTTTTTCACAAAAATTATAAACGAAAAAAAATCGTGACATTACATTAAAATTTAATTTTTGAACTTAAAAATTGAAAATTCTCATAAAATTGGCGTGTATTTTACTTTCAGTTAATTTTTATTTCAGAAAGCCCATCAAATTTCCTACAAGTTTGTCTTTGACCACTTTTTGATACGATGCAACGGCTTCGAGATACAGTAATTTTTAAATTACAATATACAAAAAATATTTGAATAACTTACGCCCTTCTCAAATGCCATTTTTTTTGCCATACAATTGTCTCCATATACACAAAAATGGCTTATATAGGCCTAGAATAACATGTCTAAAAAGTTTCATTGAAATCGGAGAGGGTCGGGTACAAAAGTACCAGAAAAATTTCCGATTTGAGCTGGAATTGCTCTATAGGGAATTCATGGTAAAAAATTCGACCAAATCAAAAAACAAAAAAAAAGATCTAGATTTCTTTGAAATTTTCCTATCTATCTAAATCTAAGATGGAAGTTGGAAGAATCAAGACGACCAATTAAAAATCTTTTCTTTGTACAATTTGTCATAAAAATACAGCATCATATTGACCTGATATAAATTTGAGCATTGAACAATCCTAAACTTAGAGTTTTTCATTAAAAAGCTATTTATTAAACTATCTTTTAAATCCTCTGTCATATTTCACCATTCCATTTATAAACATTTTCAAATCAATCACATTGTAGAAAACAGTTTCCAGAGCAAATTCCTAAATACATTGTATTATAGCGTAAAATTTTCCTTGATTTTGGTTTTTCCTGCACAGAAAAAAATTGTGTAAATTTGGAAGGTGTAATTTTGGAAGGTTGAATATTACCTCTTTTATGATGGAATTTTACCTCAATTTAGACTGAAAAAGTGACATTACAACAGAATAGTGGTAAAATTACACATTTTCAGAGGTAAAATTACACATTTTTTCTGACATAAAAGATGTACCCCTTCCCAGATGTAATATTACCATGATTTTTTTTTCTGTGTGGGAAACGGGAAAATAATTTTTAAAAAATCCCGAAAATTTCCGGAATTCCGCGAAATTTCAAAAAAAGTAATAACAACAAAAAATTGGGATTTTTCAAGAATAATTTTCACAATTTTGAAGCAAAAAGCATTAAAAAAGCTGAGAAAAGCTTTTATGAAATTTATGGAATTATCATTAAAATTTATAATTTCCTAATTTTCTATGAATCTTTGGCTCCAAATTTCAATATATTTAAAATGCTTAAAAAAGTCTCTTTTTATTTAAAATGTTGAAAAAAATTTCCTAAAATTGTCAGACCTACAATATCAAGTTTTGGAAACTGTCAAATATTCCACCGTCTTGATTTTCATGGCATGGGATATAATTTATCTTCGAACGTTGGAAACATGCCGTGTGTCTTTAGTCATATCAAATGTACTGATTTAAAGAGTAAGTTTTATTTTTGTCGACATTTTTGAATCTAGTTTTTAATCAAATCAAATTATTCGCTCTACGGCATTGCCTTGGCGTTCTCGATTGCGAGATACTTACTCGAAACTAGGTGTTCGAAGGCTTGACTGTTGAGGCAATTGAAAACTTCTTTTTGCACCTTAGCTTCCATCCATCCCGGGATTCGAGCTGACGACCTTTGGATTGTTAGTCCAACTGCCTAGCAGCGACTTAGTGTTATCTTTAAAAACTCTAGCTTATTTAAAGAAAAATAGCAAGCTTACGTAACACTTTTAAGTATTTATTCAAATATAAATACAAATTAGGAATAACATCGCTTGTAATATAAAATGCTATTCATGATTATTGTCAAAATTACATGATATTCATTTATTGCTGTTAACCAAATAAAAAAAAAGTTTCTATGTTCTTAAAAAAAACAAAATACTTTCAAGTGATGTTTTATTAGATTGAAACAATCTTACTTATTAACAAAGAAATTCGAATGAATTAAAAATAAAACATTGATATTTATCAACCCGGGAAAACCGGGACAAAAAGGAAAAAAATCCGGGATTCGGGAAATTCCGGTTTTGGAAAAATCCCCGGATTTCTGTCTTGACATTCTATAAATTGTTTAGTTTAAAATTTCTTTCACAAGATGAGGGAACTTAAATTGGAGATAAATAATTCTTGAAAAAACGCTGAACGGATATTCTTCAACAATCACCATTAAAATATTAAAAACTTCAAATTCTTTCCAAGGTTCACAAATCAATCCCAGCAACGTCTATTAATAGAATGAATCAAACATCAACCAAAGAGTAACGATCCAATTAACGCACTATTTCCATCCCAGGTCATCATCACCCCGGACAACCCACTGACGCGTCGTCGTTGGTTATGTCTACAGCTTCCGGCAAAAGGTTCCCTGCCAGCAGACGGAGATGAAGCCTGTTAGCATAAAAAACGTGATTCTCAAACCAGATCGGACCAGGATCGTGCCGCTTCTGTGCGAGAGGAAACACAAACAAGCTCGCACTTGGCCGGATTCCCTCCTGGCTGCTGATGATGCGCTGTTTGCCTTCCGAGGTTTGTAGTCCAATATTGTTGTTACGCGTTGGTGGTGGTGGGGGTGGGGCAGGACTAAAAATAATTTTGAGAAGAAATCCGCTTCAGGTGGTTTGCTCCAGGAAAAAACAGCTTTTGTTTGCGGGGGACTCCAAGGTGACAAAAGCAAACAATTTTAGAATTTATTTGTGTTTGCTAGCGAACGATTTTACGGCTCAATAATGATTTTGGTGAGTTGAGTAATTTGGTCTTGAACAAACTTATTAATCAAACATGTTTATTTTAAATTCAAACCATTATATTCAAATATCTGTAAGATATTTTTTTTATAGTTAATTGATAGAGAATTGTACTGCCCATGTTCGCATAAATGTCCCATATGCAAAAACAGCAAGCTGAGAAAAACGCTAAACAAGTTTGTCCCACACATAAGGCTACGTGTTAAGTTTTCACGAAAAAACTGAATTTCCTCCTGATTTCTAGAACAAAGTACTGGATGTTATAGGCTCTTTTGAAAGAGCACACGATTTTGAACCAAACTGCATCAATAACTCAAAAGTGACGAAAATGCATATGGGACATTTATGCGATCATGGGCAGTGTAGGCTCATAGCAATATATTTTTTTAAACCAAAACTTGTTAACCTCCTAAAATCAGTGGACGACGTATTCTTAATGAATAATCCAAAGCTCAATTTTCACGGTACGTCTCCAAGAACCAAATCACCGCCATATCATTCCGTTGTTTATTCATGACAATCAATTCGAGGCATGCAATATTCATGTATCTCTGTCATGAAGGCTAAAGCGGGGAAACTTTTCCGTTTCAACTTGAGTTATTTCCTCGAACCTTGAAAGGGCAACCCGGCAAGATAGCAGCAGCTGGCTGGCTTCACTCGAATTAAAATCGTGGGAAAATGCCGTGAAAAAAGAATTGTTTGGCAAAATTGATTAACTTTCCACCATCCACAGTTGTACTGTCCTTTCCGGTTCAATTCCAAGGTTAGGTTTATGTAGTGCTTTATTGGCGCACCTTTTTCCAGGTGTCTATCCGGGGGTAACCTCTATTATTCATGATAATCCCTTTGGCCTTTTGCAATCTCGGAAAAAGGGTTCTACATAAATTGGAGAAAATCTCGATCGAGTCAGCAAAACTCTAAACTAATTTCTGTTTTAATTCCCAGGAGAAAACTATGTGTTTATTACAATTATCAAATTTCATCAAATAATTTTCCAACTTTAATCCATCCATCGCAAAACTTTAAAATGATAATTTATTCAAAACGTTATGAGAACAGCACCTTTCCAAGAGATATGAAGATGTTTCCTCGAAACGCACCATTTTCAGAAAGAGATGCCTTTTTCCGGGTTGGGCTTCACCGTCCGACAGCTCGAAACCTTTTAATCTTGATTTTGAGTGAACTGGGGTTCTTTCGTTTTGGGCGGAGGGTCGTCATGCCTTGGGCTTCCATCCTGACAACCTTTTGTGCCGATTCGGTCGGAGAGACCCTTCCGTGCTGGTTTTTCCTTTTTTGGACTACGACTGAAAGGGAGAGTAAATTTTCCTTTTTTTCCCCTGCTCCTGCTTTTAATAAACCTGCCCTTGTAAATAGGTCTTTTTTTGTTGAAAAGTGGCCTTTTTTGTTTTTCAAGAAATGCGTTAGTGCAAAAAATATTGTCTGGTAGATTTTTGGCCCCCTTTTTTGCTGTTGTCGACGACTGGTGCCATTTTATTCCGGGCCAAACAATCGTTTTTTTTTACTTTTTTCTGGTAAACTTTAGTGAAATGGCGACTGACAATGAGGGGCGAAGAGCGTTAAGATCCTTCTGCTTTTAATTATGAGCCGCTTTCCAATTAGGTGATAATCTCTGGATTTGCAGGCAAAATGAATGGCACAGCTTGCAGGATTTGAATGGATTGCCATCAAGAGGTGGCTATTGCTTTGAAACAAGTTTTTTTATGATTGGAGATTATTGCTTTTATTTTTCCATTTATGATTCAGGGTAAAAAAAAGTACACAAACAATTTGTAGCAATAAAAGTTGTAGCAATAAACTATGTCAATTTAAAGTAATTTCAGATAAATTGATCTCTTTATTTTTAGTTCAAAGCATGTTATCCTGTCCGAACTTTTCTCTACTAGAGATTATAAAATATTTTGTTTTTTTTTTTTACATCAGTTTGCAAACCAAAAATTAACACTCCTGCCTCCGAAACAGTTGCTTCGCTAAATTCAACTCGCTCGCATTTGACTCCATTTCAACCAATCTTGATCGTTCTTGCAGCATTCGAACCGGTAGGATTTCAAGATTCATCTAAAACAAGAACGAACTTAATCCGACTTACCTGCTAGTAACACCGACTAAAATCGTCGAAGCAACTCTTTTTAGGCGCTCGTTTTAGGGAACACACCATGACCAAATCAACAAGAAAGCATTAAAATTTGAAATCAACCATTCAAATTTAACTAATTTGGGGTCGCTGAACACGAATATGACACTTAGAATATTCCGAAGTATTCAGAAATCCAGAAATCCAAGATGGCGACCAATATGGCGCCTGTAGAATTTTTAGAATATTTATTTGAGATTGTAAAAGCCATTCAACCACTCAAATCTAACTAATTTGGGGACGCTGAACACGAATGTGAGACTTTGGTATGTTCCAAAGTATTCAGAAATTCAGAAATCCAAGATGGCGGCCAATATGGCGCCTGTAGAATATTGGGAATATTTATTTGAGGTTGTTAAAGTCATTCAACCACTCAAATCTAACTAATTTGGGGTCGCTGAACACGAATATGAGACTTGGTATGTTCCAAAGTATTCAGAAATTCAGAAATCCAAGATGGCGGCCAATATGGCACCTGTAGAATTTTTAGAATATTTATTTGAGGTTGTATAAGCCATTCAACCACTCAAATCTAACTAATTTGGGGTCGCTGAACACGAATATGAGACTTGGTATATTCCAAAGTATTCAGAAATTCAGAAATCCAAGATGGCGGCCAATATGGCGCCTGTAGAATATTGGGAATATTTATTTGAGGTTGTAATAGTGATTCAACCACTCAAATCTAACTAATTTGGGGTCGCTGAACACGAATATGACACTTAAAATATTCCAAAGTATTCAGAAATTCAGAAATCCAAGATGGCGGCCAATATGGCGCCTGTAGTATATTAGGAATATTTATTTGAGGTTGTAACAGTGATTCAACCACTCAAATCTAACAAATTTGGGGTCGCTGAACATGAATATGACACTTAGAAAATCCCAAAGTATTCAGAAATCCAGAAATCTAACATGGCGGCCAAAATGGCGCCAGTAGTATATTGGGAATATTTATTTGAGGTTGTAATAGTAAATCAACAACTTAAATCTAACTAATTTGAGGTCACTGAACACGAATATGACACTAGGTTTAATTCCCAATATTCCACAGGCGCCATATTGACCGCCATCTTGGATTTCTGAATTTCTGAATACTTTGGAATATTTTAAGTCTCATATTCGTGTTCAGCGACCCCAAATTAGTTAGATTTGAGTGGTTGAATGGCTTTCACAACCTCAAATAAATATTCCAAATATACTACAGGCGCCATATTGGCCGCCATCTTGGATTTCTGGATTTCTGAATACTTTGGAACATACCAAAGTCTCACATTCGTGTTCAGCGACCCCAAATTTGTTAGATTTGAGTGGTTGAATCACTTTTACACCCTCAAATATATGTTCCAAATATACTACAGGCGCCATATTGGCCGCCATCTTGGATTTCTGGATTTCTGAATACTTTGGAATATTCTAAGTGTCATATTCGTGTTCAGCGACCTCAAATTAGTTAAATTTGAATGGTTGATTTCAAATTTTTAATGCTTTCTTGTTGATTTGGCCATGGTGTGTTCCCTAAAACGAGCGCCTAAAAAGAGTTGCTTCGACGAATTTAGTCGGTGTTACTAGCAGGTAAGTCGGATTAAGTTCGTTCTTGTTTTAGATGAATCTTGAAATCCTTCCGGTTCGAATGCTGCAAGAACGATCAAGATTGGTTGAAATGAAGCCAAATGCGAGAGAGTTGAATTTAGCGAAGCAACTGTTTCGGAGGCTTGGTCGTCCGTGTAAGTGAAATATGCCTTGGACGGAGGAGTGTTAAAATAACGTTTTCATCACGAAGTAGTTATGTCTGATGGAGGTTCTTAGTTCAAATGAAAATATCAAATGAATTTCAGCATTATTTTTTGCCGACCAGAAAATGTCTTTAAAAGGTCATAGCAAAGGCCTCAAAAATATTTGAGAAAAATAAAAAAATACAATAGTTGTTCATTTAAAATACACTGTAAAACTATTATTTATGTAAATATACTGGATGATAAAGCCATTTTAATATTTAATCAAATTTGGATACCACAGGTCGAAAATGACCACCAGCTTTAGAAAAAAATATTTCTTGATTTCATTGATACTGAGCCATTTTGTGTCAGCAGCATAGCTGTAGTAACATTATTTTTGCTTCAAAAATAATACAAACAAGGGTCCTGATTGTTCAAAATCAACCACTCCATTCGCGAGCACAAATAGCAGGCGACGCGATACTGCCCTGATGAATTCCTACTGTTCGACACTCTCTCACCATTCGCTCCCGAACACTCTTGCTTCTACTCTCCTTCTCTCTCTGATCGGCTCAGTCTCCGAACGGCTCAGGCAGGCCGAATGTCACCGATCACTCTGAACTGAAAACATTTTTTTCTCTGATGCGCTGCGTTATACTCATTCATTTGGGTTGCCTCAAATCAATGTTATCAATTAAATTGTGCATTTATTTTGATTTCATAACATTATAGACACCATTCAAAGAAACTTCCACCAAGAAAAAATCAAATTGATGGCAAACTGAGGGCGTGAAGACAAAAAGACTGCCGCGCTGGCATTTTGTGAGAATGGCTCTTCGCTGAGCATGGTAGTGTGTGAGTGTCGTCGAGCGACGGAGTGGGCAAACATTTTCACGATGTATTTGTTCGCTGAGTGAACAGTTCGGGCCACTCGCTGGCTGCTTGCGAGTATCATTCGCTCATGAATGCTAGCGGGTTAGAATAGGCGACGACTGGATAGGCGATGAGTGAGTGGTTTCTGTTCATTGAACCGAAAATCAGGACCCTTGAATACAAATTGCTTGAAAATTGAAATTTAGTTTTTTTTTATTTTCGAAGATAAAATAAGAAATTCTCATGAAATTTTTGAATTACTTTTAATTAAATTTTTATCAAATATTTTTTGGGGACCAAAAGAAGGAACTAAACTTGTGTAGCAAAGAAGTATGAAAAAACATAGTTTGAATTATTTTTAATTAAATTTAAAATCATTTTTTATTAACTTTTATTTAAAATTAATTTTCAATTTTGTCTTTAATTCAATCTTTTATTACTTTTATTTAAATATGGAATTACATTTTCAGTCAGTTTAGTAGTAATAATTAAGTTATTTATAAACTTTAAATTACATTTTGATTTAATTTTGATAAAAAAAACAATCTCATGAAATTTTAAATCAATTTTACAATTTATATTCTTCTTTAAAAAATAAAAAAAAATGTTTCCTAACAATTTCTCCAAATCTTCCCAAAAGTAAAATCAAATTTACCACCGTTTTCAGATCATAGCCATTTAAAGGTTAGTTAGGCCGTTGCAAATATTTTTTGAAGTTTATGTTCCTCGCCTCTGACCAAAGTCGAGGGGGGGGGGCAAAAAAATAAAAAAGTTTAAAAATTGAATTTACGAGCCATGGTTTCAACATTTGAATGAAAAAAGAATTTTAAAATGCATTATACACCTGTACAGTTGTTTTGCAATTTTTAGTTTCCAAAATATCTAAGTATTGACGAAAATTTTATTTTTCGCGAAAAAACAAGTTTTGCGGTTCTGTGCATTGGACCTCCATAAAAATTCAAAATATTTTTAATCCAGCCCAAACATGCTAAATATGATTATCAATGCAGAAAAATGCATTTTAGATTGTTTTCAGTTGATTTAACTTCTGTTTCTATTGAAATTTTGAAGTTTTTTGAAAAAATATTTGTCTTGCCGCCTGATTTTTCGGACAAATTTTGAAGGGGGGGACGACATAAACTTTGAAAAATATTTGCAACGGCCTTATAGGAAAAAAATGAAATCTTGGCAACTACAGGGTGACCGATCCTTTTTTAAATTCCCAACTTTTCCCAGACTTTTCCAGAAAGCTCAAATAATAGGCATTTCTTATCTAAAGAATGATTTCAAACAAAAAACTCTCTATAAGAAATGTAAATACCACCAAAAAAAAAATTCTAAATTAATTTAAAAAAAAAACGACAATTGGCAATATTTCTAACACAGAAACTGAACAACAAATAAAAAAATACTTCAAAAATGGAAATTCATTATTATGATTCATAGCAGAGAAATAAAAATTACTCCATGAAAAATATTGACTTCGCTTCAACTGGAAATGGCAAAAAATTAAAGATAACTGAATTTAAAATTTCATACCTATTTTTTTAAACTTTTTCATCATTTTAAATCAGGGGTGCTCAAAGTTTTTGGAGGCCGGGCCAAATTTAAAGCTCAAATGAGCTTGCGGGCCAAATTTACAAAAAAGGTTGTTAAAAAAAAATTACGTTATTTTAACGTAAAAGATTACATTTCTGTTATTTTAAAAAAGGTGTATTCAAAATAATAGAAACCACAAAATAACTGGTTTCTATCGGTATTGTTGATTTTGTTGTTTCTGGTATTTGAAAAAAAAGTTTTTAGCAGAATGTACTTGTGTTTTTATATTTCGAAAATGATGGTGACATTACATGTTGAACAATTCATCTATAAGTTAAGTGTGGCTAATGAAAAATCGTTGAGATCCAGAATTTCAACATTTCAATGAAAAAAAACTTTTAGAAAATGATTTAAGCTTCCGTATAGTTAACCTGCAATCATTATTTTCAAAAAAAAAAAGCGAAACAGCATTTATTTATTTTATCGAAAATTTACTAAAATTCAAATTATTTTTAATAAACCCAAACATGCTCAAATGATTTTAAATGCAAAGGAATGCATATTTAATAAATATCAGCTAAATGCACCTAAATTTAATTTTTTTAAATTTTTTTGAAAATATATTTTTGCTCCTGGTTTTCGAGCCAATTTTTTAATAATGGTGGAGGGGTGGGTTGATCGACGAAAGCTTTGTAAAATATTTGCTGCAAACTTGATTCTCAGATTTCCACATTTTGTCTGCCTGAATCAGTTGACAGTCAATCAGGTTCGTTATCTAACTGTAATGAGTTCGAAGTACAATGTAAGTTTGAGGGTCAGTTCATAAAAGGGTCAATATGACTTGCAAATTAATAAAGAAAACTTTTATTTTTGCAGCTATTACAGAATTCTACCTAAAACAAACTTGAACGTTTTTTTGATATTTCTAAAAATGTTTGATAAAAGTTTTGACGATATTTACTAGTTTCACTCACTGTAAAACGTGTGATATTGTTTTAATTACAAAATATTTTGAACAAGTTATTTCCTTAATTATATAATTATAATCCTAAAGTGAGGATCAAAATATTGATAAATCATAAGATATTTTTTATTAACAAAAAAATAAAAAAGATAAGCTTAAAAAAGCCTAAAATTTACCTTAATTTTGAAAAAGTATAAAATCACTTTACAAGTGGTCAACGGGCCATTTTACATGATCATTCAAAATGGGTCCGCGGGCCACAAAATATCACCTCGCGGGCCACGTTTGGCCCGCGGGCCATACTTTGGGCACCCCTGTTTTAAATCAAAGAACGAAAAAAAACATAAAAAAAAGTTTTTCAATTTTGGATTTTATTAGATATTTAAGTTTTCAGAAAACTTAAAATCAAGCTTTACCTATAGAAGCTAATTTACCCATACTTACCAAAAAAGTGCAAGGGCAACATTTGGAAAGAAAATATTTGAAATTACTCAATGAATTTAGTTAAACAATTAAAATTATTTAAAGAAAATCATTGCCAAACTAAAGTTGGAATCTGTTTTCAAATACTTAATCTATGTGACAAAATGAAATAGTATCATAACTCTAAGCTGGGCATTAGGCCGAAAAAAAGTTTCTGTAATTTTCCAATCTGTTGTTAAATAATGTAGATATTTTTTATTTAATTTGAATGACCACACAGCTTTACAGCTCAAAAGTTGCATTTTTGGTTTTATAGGAGCAAAAAAGACATAATTAAAAAAATAAGGATTATGGAAATTTAACTTTTTATGAATAGAGATTTTTCAAATTGATTTGATTATTTTTCCAAAGTTTGTATGGAGAATTAGTGCGGTTCGGTTCTCCTACATATTGCATGCAATTTTTGGGAGGTATGCATTCGGTCCAGACAAACTATTTTTGAAAAATTCAAAATTCACGTGATTCTGGGGCCCTCAAAGATAAAAAAAAAGCAACAAAGTGCACTGTTGATTAAATCTAGCTTGCCCTAAATATTACTTTTGGTGGTGAAATTGTTATAAAATATTTCGCATTTTTATACAAGAAAAACATTTAAAACAATATATCGTAACAACAACATAAAATTGTAATTGAAAATTCAAATAATGTAATGTGTATTTGTAATCATTTTTGAACAATGCTACAAATCTCAGTAAACAATTTGACATTTTGCTGAGCAAAACCTAAAAACTTCAAATGAATACACTTACTTCTGAACTAAAATGTACCCAAACGCTAAAGGTTGTCCCTTTATCCTCAAGCAGACAGCAAAAAATGACTCCAATTATTTTTGTCCTTGTTCCGTCATCAATCCCAATTTGCTCCGGGAAGTGATAAAGATGGGACTAAATCGGACCTTTTTTTGTGCCCTGCTCACAGAGAGACTTGACTTGTGGCATCGCTCCAAAAAGGTCCTAATGAATGTCACAACACAAAAAAAAAACTTTTCGGAACCTTCCTTCATGAATGAAAGTAAGTACATTAAAATACGCTAAAAAGTCACCACAAGCGAACGGGACTTTGGTGGTACCTCAAAGCGTTTTGCTTATGATAGACAGCAAGAAAATTATGCGGTCCTCTTTAAAGGGATAATTGTGAAAGTTTGCTTTAAAATGCCATGCATTTTTCGGCATGTTTTTGTAGAATTCAACGAGGATCAACTTTCTCTGAAACAATATGTCAAACAATGCAAAACGATTCAAATTCCATGCTCTAACCACCTTTGAAAACTCTCGAATGTGGTTCGAAATTAGAATTTGAATCTTGAACCAAAATGTTCAAAAGTACCAACCAAGTGCTCAAGTTCCAGCTTACGATTCTGGCCCAGCTCTCTGACTCGTCACATAGTTCAAAGCCCATCAACGTTCATCGGAATTTGTCTCGGTCTACGCCTGAAATGCCGTGTTTAGCATAACAAGCTCAGGTCTCGTCAAAGTTCTCGGGGCAGTGGTCAGGATAGCGAATCAAAGTTTTCCCATGAAAACGGTTTCGGTAGAGCTACACAGACAGGGTAAGGTGGATTTCATGTTGGGTCGAATTTTAGGGGCTGGAAGACGAAAATTTAGCATAGACAGGAACGAAAAGCCAATTGTCAGCACACGCAAGCCAAAAGCTCAACAGGATAAAAGGGGGCGTTGGGTGGGGTAGGGTGGAGTCGTCGATTGTTATTTGAATAAGAGATTAAATCAACCCGATATATTTCAAATAAACACATAAATAAGATAATTTGCTGTTTTGGCATTCAGGAAAAAAAAAAACCACTCAAATATGAAAAATTACTTAAAATAACAATAATGTATATTATCAATCTAACGAAAATTCAAAAATAGCTCATTTTAACTAGGCCAATAAAATTTTTACTAAATTTATATTATTTAAGAGAGTCTATATGCATATGCATATGAAATTTCCACGGGCCAATTTTGAAGAGAAGTGTTTTAATAAACTTTAATTTTTTTGCAACGGTCTTAATTTCTTTGAAAAATATTTGAAAAGTTAAGCTTTAAAAAACACAGAAAAAAAATTGTGACCATATTCATAAGGAAATGGTGACAGATTTTGTGGATTCAGAGATATGATCTTTTGAACACCAAAACTGAGGTTTTCAACGCATCGCGCGCAAAATGACGTAAACGAGAAAAAAACAACTTTTTTCACTAAAAATGTGATAACTTGAACATTACGCTATACTATACTAATTATATTAAAAAAATTCTTTTTTGACTTCCGAAATCGTTTTCATTAAAATACGCAACTTAGTTTTAATTTTAATTGCAATCAAGAATGCAATTGTATTTTTTTTTTAATGATTTTGAGTTTTGTTTTTTTTTTATATCCAGACAACCCTTATGTCAAAATTCATACAAAATGGCCATGTGAATATTCAAAAATCTTTATCATAATGTAGACATTTTCTTACGGTTTTGTGTTATAAAAAAAATATAGGTTTTGATAATAACTACTCAGAAAAAAATAATTTGGCTTTTTATCAATTAAATTTAAGGATGCACAGCAACCAAGGAAGTTTTTTTCTTCTTATTCCTAAATTGACAAACTTACGGACCCAATCCAGCATCAATATGATTGTTGAAATAAACAAACTTTGTTGAAAATTATTTTGTAGACAGTACTTTATATCGATAGTTCCTATTGTTTTAAAGATACTAAAATGTCTGTAACAAAAATCTTTGTGCAAAAGCTCTGCTTGATGTACCGTTAAATTCTAAAGTCTGATTTTTTTAAATATATTTTCTTATTTTTCTTTACGTTGAAGGGGATTGATGCAAAATCTGTATCAGAGATAGATTTTTTTTTAATTTTTTTTGGGCATTTTTCCATTTAGATTTCAAAATTATTTTTACATAAAAATCAAACTAGCCATCTTAAGTTATTTTTTTTTATAAAAAGCACCGTTTTCAACATACATAAATTTTTAAGAATCTAAAAAAAAAAATTCGCTATTTAAAAATATGTTATGGGTTCAAAGCACCCCTGCAAATGTATTTTCGCAAAACTTAGAACATTTTCTACAATTTTTTTTATGACTTTGTTGATTTGACTGCTGGTTGCTTATATACGGCATCAGCTCAGTATCATACCTCATTTTTCTCGCAATAGAAAATATTTTTTCATTTTTCAAAGTTAAAAAATGAAATATTTTTGAAATTATCTGCTATTTTAAACAATTTATTTAGATTTTTTAAATAATCAATAGTAACCTTTTGAAAGGACTAATAAAAGTTTATCAGGAAATTGAAAAATGTTCCGCCCATTTTTTTTTTTTTTGTAAAAAGCAGGAAATTTAACAAAAGATTCAATCCGTAACTTTGAAAATCGAAACTAATGTTTCCGATACATCGCGAGTTGAAAAACTAGGGCTGATTAGATGGCACTGAGAAAAACTAATTTTTTACAAAATTTAAACCGCCTCTTGCCCATAGAGCAAAAAATAATTTATTTTTAGAAAAAAATACCTGAAGAGGCCTATAACTAATGAAAAAAATCATTGTGAAATCTTTTTCGATTGCATGTAAAATTATTGTTGAAACTTGTTTGACAGTATTATTTCCGGTATCAGCACCATTTCAAGAAGATGCCTGTTTAAGTTTCCTAAACAAATTAAATAATTTCGTTATTGTTGAAATTAGAATTTTGGGAATTCAATTATACGTGATACAATTCGGGTTTTTTTCCTTGTAACAATGTTTTTCCACAAAAGTCTTGATCATTATTTGAAAGAAACTGAATTTTCAGACACCAAATCGATCAGAAAATTCCTCCTCAAGATACGGTTTGTCGAAAATTTACATGCTCATTTTGTATGACTAGCCCGCAAAACTGTATAGAGTATTGTATTGAAAAAAAATGATGCCAAATGGCTACTTGTATTATCACTTCAGTTTTTGAGTTACGGCCACATTGCGAATGCACGGACAATGTTTCATGCTAATCAAAAATATAAAATTAAAAATTAAAAAAATGTGAAATTCTGGGAAAAAAATCTAATGCATTTTTTGTAAACATAAATTTTACATTTTAATTAAATGTATATATTTAAAGCATTTAAAAATTTTGATTGTTGAACCCACTGATAGGAAAATACATGAAAATTTAAATGGGAAAAAATATTTGTAATAGCCTAAGATTTAAAAGCTAATAATTTGCGACGAATATAAAAATCACATAAATTTTAATTTAATAGATTAATTGAAACATAGAAAAATAAAAAAATACAAATTCGACATTCACCGACTCCACCCTACTTGCAGAGCTTAAACAAGTCGATGAGGTCACGAACAAAATTAGAGAAATAGCTTAAACGCACCGCACAACAATAGGAGGAGGGTTTGAGAGCGAATTCAAGCAATGCAGAAGAGAGGGCGAAAAAGAAGAAGGTTTGTTTTTGCAGATGTGGGGACGTTTTCCATACGTAACTGAGCCAAAAATCAAAATTTCAATCAACTTGGGTGGGAGAACGCAACGATATACTCTGCTTTCAAGGCGGAGATAGAATAGAGTGGTGGTGGGGTGGGTTTTTGGGGTGAGAGGGGGGGGGGGGGAAAGAGATCAATTTTCGACAAGCAAAAAGCAGGTTTATGTTTCCACGTACCGGTTTGGCATTCCTTTTCTGTTTAAGCATTTTCCAGCGTCATGAAACTCTGTCTGTCTCACGTGGACTACACGACGACAACCAATCTAACTCCAATCGATTCTCTCTCTGTTTCTTATGAATGATTATTTTCAGGGGAAATGATTTTGTACATCTGATCGACGATTTGCTTATTTACAAAAAAAATGGTGATACACCAAGGGGCAACCAATCGTTCGTTACACAAATTTTCCTCCCACCTCGCTCGAGGGAAAATGAAAATTAATTTTCTTCTTCTTGCAGCACTTCCAGCTCCTTTTTCAGACCCAGCCACACTTTACACTTCAAATGGACCGAACGAAATTGGGCTGGGAAGAGGCGCTTTCAAACACTCGAGCAGGAACCACACTTTTCCACTTTTCGTAATAATTAGTTAAGACTGCAGCAGCTTTTCTTCGTTGGCGGGCCTCACTTTGCCAGCCTCGCTCGGGGCAATCATTTAATTTTGTGATGACTTTTCCCTCCAGCGCTAAGACCTCCCTCTCCGCAACTGGCTAATCCAAGGCGATTCTCGTGGAAATTTGCCTATTTTCCTTTGATGAGTGCCGGGGTTTTCCACTGTTGAACTACCTCCCGTCGAATAAACAAAACACTTTAAGGCTTCTTCGTCGTCGTTGTTTAAATTGGCTTCTTAAAATATTTTCCGTCTTTGATTGCGCGCTTGGCTTGTGGGCTTGGGCTTGAAGCTTTACACGATTCTTTTAACCCCCCCTCGAAAAGCTCAGATCGATGTGCGGGCGAAGAGCTTCTTCTGTGAAGCGAGTTCCACGATTGTTAGCGAAAAGATTGTTTCGTTTTTAAAATAAAACTCCAAGCATTGATTTCCAAATCCTATTTCAATCTCAGCTAGATCCTTTTTCTTCAAACATTTTCAGGATTCCCCGATTTAACTTCTGTTATGAAAATTTTAGTCCAAACATTCTTTAAATAGTTGAAATATGTTTTAAACTTTATATTTGTTAAACTTATTTTCAGCTTAAATTAAAAATAAAACAGGTAAATTTCTTACTCATACTTTTTCGTTATTTTTGTGTTGGGATTTTTTTATAGTTATCTCAGTCATTAAAGAAATAACCACATGTTTCAAAATTACCTAAAAACTAGTGCGAAGTTATTAGATTCTTGATTTCTAACCCGACCAAAACAAACACTTCAACCAAATTAAAAAAAATATGTTCAATGTAAAATGAAACGACATTTTGACAACAATTAATTAACAAAAATAATGTATTGAATCAAACATGTAAAGTTAATTATAATCATTATCAGAATAAATTAAACTTCATGGCTATATTCAACAAGAAGAACTAAATAATGGTTTTCTTCTGATGTTCAGAGGTTTGAAGTTATCTGATTGTGGGCTGAAACAGTTGAAGAAAACTGGTAAAAAGCCATTAATAACTGAAAATATCTTTAGGTCATGATTTTAAAATAATTGTGTCTTTACTCGGAAAATCAAAACACGAGCAATTGGAAACCAAGAAAATGATCGTGCAAATGCACATTACAAGAATAAAAAAAAAACATTACAAGAATAACATTTTGCAATTCCAACATTTGAGAAGTATATTGAATACTGCATAACAAATTTAATTCTGAAATATTCTTTTTGCAATTCCGTCGTGAAACTACTTACTTTTCCTGTCATTCTTGAACGACGAAATAGCCTACTTTTCTGTACCAAAAATAACAGAATCGAATAGCAACACTTTTCAAAATAAATGCTGAAAAGTTCTACTTTTCAGCACTGAAATGGGTGCTGAAAAGTTGAACTTTTCAGCACTTGTTCGGAAAAGTAACACTTTTCAACATTTTTTTGATTTAAACGATTTATCGACAAAATACTTGAAAATTTGACTTAAAATTTCACTCAATGGGTGTTTTTCGGAATTGCAAAAAATGTTGTATGGAACTCGTTGCAAAACTTGATTTTTTCAGCACTCTTCGTATTTATCCAACTCGGTGAACCTCGTTGGATAAATGTACGACTCGTGCTGAAAAAATCCTCTTTTTGCAACATGTTGCATAAACTACTATTTTGCAATTCCGTCGTGAAAATACGTCCTTTTCCTGTCATTCTTGAACGACGAAACAGCCTACTTTTCTATACCAAAATTAACAGAATCGAATAGTAACACTTTTCAAAATAAATGCTGAAGAGTTCTACTTTTCAGCACTGAAATGGGTGCTGAAATAGTAGTTTATGCATCAAGTTGCAAAAAGAAGGTTTTTTTCAGCACGAGTCGTACATTTATCCAACGAGGTTCACCGAGTTGGATAAATACGACGAGTGCTGAAAAAATCAAGTTTTGCAACGAGTTCCATACAACATTTTTTGCAATTTCGAAAAACACCCATTGAGTGAAATTTTAAGTCGAATTTTCATGTATTTTGTCAATAAATCGTTTTCAATCAAAAAAAATGTTGAAAATTGTTACTTTTCGAAACAAGTGCTGAAAAGTTCAACTTTTCAGCACCCATTTCAGTGCTGAAAAGTAGAACTTTTCAGCATTTATTTTGAAAATTGTTGCTATTCGATTCTGTTATTTTTGGTACAGAAAAGTAGGCTATTTCGTCGTTCAAGAATGACAGGAAAAGTAAGTAGTTTCACGACGGAATTGCAAAAACTACTATTTTGCAATTCCCTCGTGAAACTACTAACTTTTCCTGTCATTCTCGAACGACGAAACAGCCTACTGTTCATTACCAAAAACAACAGAATCGAATGGAAACACTTTTCAAAACAAATACTGAAAATTTTAACTTTTTAGCATTGAAATGGGCTATGAAAAGTTGTACTTTGCAGCACTTGTTTTGAAAAGTTGAACTTTTCAACATTGTTTTGATTTTTACGGACATTTGTCTTACAATTCCACTCAAAGGGTGTTTTTTTTTAGAATTACAAAAAATGTTGTATGGAACTCGTTGCAAAAAATGATTAAATCAAAATTAAATGATTGAATTAAATTTTGTAGATCACTCGAAAAAAAATATTTGCTTTTGGCAACTTGCATAAAACAATTTCAAGCACTGATTTTAAGATTTTTCAAAGTAGATATAAATATATTTTAAGTCATAAGTTTCTATAAATTGTTGTTTGAAACTTATCGAAAAAACAATAAATATGTAATTGTGAAAAGATATAAAAACAATAGTTTACACAACAAGTTGCAAAATGATTATTTTTGAAGGGCTAAAAAACTATTTTTGCAACGAGTTGTTTACAACATTTGTTGCAATTCCGAAAATCACTGAAAAGTTGAACTTTTCAGCACTGTTATTTTAGGTGATGATAAGTAGGCGATTTCGTCTCTGTAAATGACAGAAAAAGTAAGTATTTTCAGAACGGAATGAGAAAAAAAAGGTTTTTAGAACAATTTTCAACTGAAATGTATAGTTGTTCGGCCAGGCGGCCGACGCAGAAGGACCCCGACCCGCGGATTGTCCCAGTAAACTCGAGCAGCAGACAGATTTCGGTGCACAACTAAAACAAAGGGCTTTGTTAGGACCGACCGATCTAGGCGGTGGTCGCGGTGATACTCAACGTTTATTTACAACAGTACGGTACAGGGAAGAAAGTAGAAACGAAGAACACAAGAGAGAAAGAATATTAGGGTGGTACAGAACAACCATGTTGGTCGCAACATACTCCCCACCAAAAAACGATTGTTTTTAATTAAAATGGAGTACACGTGAAGGGAGCACTTTAATCTACTGCTACCGCTGAATGATGCTCAGCACATCTCCCCGGATGATAGCGCGAACCTGAGAGCCTCGTCCTTATTCCGGAACATCGTCGAAACTTCGCTGGGATTTTGCCAAACCTTTGAACCCTGCCACCGGCTGCAGACAAGACTGCCCTACCGAGTGATCTGCTACGCGGCTGCGTGTAGGTTGCCGGACCGCGGTAGCTGGGAAGCGACGGAGAATGCCACTTGCGCGCAACATGGTCCAAAGTTTGCCCCACAAAATGCTACAGGACTGCTGATTGGCCTGGTCGCTGTAGCTGGAAGTTCTTGATGTCCGAACCTTGAGCGATGGCGGCTGGTATCGATCCCGATGAAGAAGATGGCGGTCATCAAACGAAACGGTCCAGGAGGCAGGCTTCTGGCGACGAATCCGTGGGCTACGTTGTGTTTTTGATCCTGGTCACGGCACCAATGTTCGGCCAGGCGGCCGACGCAGAAGGACCCCGACCCGCGGATTGTCCCAGTAAACTCGAGCAGCAGACAGATTTCGGTGCACAACTAAAACAAAGGGCTTTGTTAGGACCGACCGATCTAGGCGGTGGTCGCGGTGATACTCAACGTTTATTTACAACAGTACGGTACAGGGAAGAAAGTAGAAACGAAGAACACAAGAGAGAAAGAATATTAGGGTGGTACAGAACAACCATGTTGGTCGCAACAATAGTTAATTACCTTAACTTACCCAAAGAAGGAATAAAAATCTTTGAATGGTAAATGAATTAACAGTGTCTTTTTCATGATTTTTTTTTGTTATGGTGACTCATTTTAATGTGGACTTGCCGCTTGTATTCAATTTATTTTAGCTTTTTGTTTGAAAAAATTAAACATTTTTTTACGATTCCGTTATAAAACTACTCATTTCACTCTCGGAAGACAAAACGGCCTACTTTGAATCAGAAAATAGTTGTTTATGCAACAATTGCAGTAGTCTATGCAACAATGCAATTCCGATAAACACCCATTGAGTGAAATTTTAAGTCAAATTTTCATGTATTTTGTCAATAAATCGTTATAATCAAAAAATGTTGAAAAGTGTTTCTTTTCGAAACAAGTGCTGAAAAGTTCAACTTTTCAACACCAATTTCAGTGCTGAAAAGTAGAACTTAGCATTTGTTTTGAAAAGGGTTACTATTTGTTTGTTTTGAAAAGAATTACTATTTACTACTGTTATTTTTGGTACAGAAAAGTAGGCTGTTTCGTCGTTCAAGAATGACAGGAAAAGTAATTAGTTTCAAGACGGAATTGCAAAAAAGTTCTTTTCAGCATTCATATGAATAACTGACTAGGGCACAACTAGAAATCACAAGGTTGATTTCGTCCAAAAAGGTGTGAAATGTTTTTCTAAGAATGTTAAATATATTTCATTTAACACATTTTTGACAATTCTTATTTGATTAAATACAGCACATTTTTATATAAATTTTGAACAAAAATACATGAAATAACAAAAATGCTTTCTTTCGAATTATTTAAGATTTTAACACAGAAAACAATTCAAATATCTTCAAAATAATTAAAACATGTAAGCGATAAAACATCACAATAAATTAATACAAAACATGTAACAATCATCCGAATTTCGTCATTCGTCGTGGAACTGCTTCACATGGAGAATTCTTTCGCAAAACGCACATATCGACACTGAATAAACATCAACGGAGAGAAGATAAAAAAACACTAAGATTGCTTTGGTTTCTGCTGCTGCTGAGGGTTGAACGATTATTTTCTCTTTTTTTCTGGTAGCTCAATCAAAATACACCTATATTGAAGGCGCACAAACATATACATACAGAGCACACCAAAGCTTAATGTACACAATCGAAAGCGTTTTTTCCCCCTTACACTTTTTCTTCTCTTTCTTTTTGGTTATTGCTAACTATTATTACTATTCTATTTGATATTGACTCCCTGGAGGAAGGTTGTAGATGGGATCCCGGTTTTTATTTTTATTTTTTTATTTTTTGGGAATTTACACTCAGGGACACAGAGACACATTTAATCGGATCTGAAACGGAAAAGAGAGAGAGAGCTTACAAACAACGGGGAAAAACCACTGTATTATTCGAACATGAGCGAACACACCTACATCAGCTAACACTAAAAAAAAAAGAGTTTAACATTTCAAAAGCAGACGAGCAAAGTGATGCAAGTAACAAAAAAAATACTATTCATTAATAAAATATTCATGCAAAACAACAAAAGGAGACTACAACAGGCGGAAATCGCTTAACAATTTGTTTGTGTGCGTTTATTGTGTATGTGTGTGCGAGTGACCGTTGGCAATATGGAATTATAATTGGATTCAATTGTGGTGAGTTGGGTGAAAGGTGCCTCCCAAACAAATGCAATTACATCCCGGAACGGTGTGAATGTGGTGGGCACGACCACTAGTGGAAGACGACGTGTAAATTAAAGTTTTTGTGATGATGGCAGTTTAAGGGGGAAATGGCAGAAAAAATTAATACAGAAATGAAAATTATGAATATCTGGGTTTGAAATTAATTCAGTTTGACAGGCGTGGACCCTTGACTGAAAATTGATTCGCTTTGCTGTCAATAATTTTTGTTGTAAAATGATTTGATTGATTGACGCGCTACTTTAATTACCAACAACTCTTTTTAATCATTGAAAGCATAAATCAAATTATGAGAAATTCTCTACGATATCGGTCTTTTGAGCAATTCTCTGAGATTTCGGTCATTCGATTTTTTTGTATTTTTTAATCCGGCTGAAATTTTTTGGTGCCTTCAGTATGGGGTCGTGCATAAACCACGTGGCCTTTTTTGGAGAATTTTTGACCCCCCCCTCCCCCCTCATGGTTTTTCGTGGTTTTACGCCAACCCCCCCCCCCCCCCCTATATGGCCACGTGGCTTTTTCCTCCCAGGTGAAAAATCTTTAAAAAAAAACAAAATAAGTATAGATTTCAAAAATGTTTATCCACAAACGATGTACCGTCAGTGGTGGTGACTTTTGGTCAAAAAACGATATTACTGTTGTTATTTTAACACAATAAAAACATTTCAAATTATATCGAAATAAATAATGTTGGGGAATGCTCCTGAATTTACCAACATTTTCCCAGAATATGGCGAGTATAATCACACCGTTTATAAATGCCAATCGTTTTAAAATTTTCTTTTTAACACTGGAACGCCCAACGCATGTCCAACTTACACGGACGCCATATAGTGGAACGGTAACTTCAACTCGCTGGTTCTCGGGCATTACTCAACCAATCGGGACAATTCTTGTTTCCAGTGATTTGTAAGAATGTCCAGATGATCCTAAAATTTTGCAGAACTTGATTTGAACAAATCTGTAATTTCTGCGACCGAAAACAGCGTTCCACCTTTTTTAAAAAAAACTGCCTCCGCGGAATTTTTGGCGAATTTTTTTTTACACGCGAAAAAAAAAGTTGGAACGATGTTTTTGTTCGCAAAAATTACAGATTTGACCAAATTAAGTTCTGCAAAGTTCTAGAATCATCTAGACATCCTAACTAATCACTGGAAAGAAGAATCATCTTGATTGGTTTAGTTATGACCGAGAACCATTGAGTTGAAGTTACCGTTCCAACTTTTTCGGAGCCTTGGGCGTTGGAATGTTAATTAAGCATGATTGATTCCAATGATTCAGTGTGTCCAAAAAAGTCGAGCTGTTTAATTTTTTTCTCCATACAAGAATCAGAGACATTCAATATTCCGACCTTTTGAAATGTTAGTCTTAATTTTTTTTTTGAATATATTGATTTCGAAAAGATCGGAAAATTTCACGAAAGTTTTATTTATAAACATTGAAAATCGCACCATTAGTTGCTGAGATATCGACATAAGGAAATTATGGGTTGTTTGGGTAGTAAACATCCATTTTTCTGTTTTAAAATCTTTACATGGCAATATCTCAGCAACAAAGCAACAAAGAATTTTCTCAGCATTTCAAAAATATTTTTTTTCAGAATTGGGCAAACATGGGCACTAAATTTTTTAAATTAATAACTGCAACTATTTTTAAAAAAAGTTACCTAAAAATAGCTATTACTATGAAAATTTCACTAATGTACTTTTAGATTGCAAATTCGATTTTACATCGAAAAATAAAATGGAAATTAAGTTGCGGTCAATATTTCGATTTTTTTTTTAATCAGTATTGATTCAAAAATTCATAACTCAAACAACGATTTTTTGCCCGTTCTGGAAATTTCTGAAAAGTTGGCAAAATTAAAAATAGTGTTTTTTTTTGCAAATCATGTTTTAGTGACAAAAAGTGAAATTAAAAATCAGCAAAGTAAATTACCATTTATCATTTTTTTCAGTGTAGTCCTTATCCATACCTACAACTTTGCCGAAGACACGAAATCGACCAAAAATTTCTTCAAAAGATACAGATTTTTTAATTTTCATTGATGCCAAATTTGATGTGGACAAACTAATGATGCAAAATGGCTTGGGCACCAAAAAAGGTTTCAGACGGATTAAAAAAATCAAAAATTAAAATTTAAGAATAAAGACCGATTTTGTAAAGAATTGCTCGAAAATCGATTTCGTGTCTTTGGAAAAGTTGTAGACAACGCGCTAAAAATCATTCTTTTTAGTCATGGACATCCAAATTGTTTAAGTCTTACTCTTACTTTGAATTGATTTTGCTATCGGCTACGTGTTTTGATAAATTAAAAAAAGATTGAGCTAAAATTTGGAATTTATTTTACATTTTTTTTTTTCAGTTGTTTAAATAGGCAATTATCTACGATTTAAGATTTTTGATTCAACTTTTGGTTGCTGAGATATTACCTCAAAAAAAATACAAAAAAAAATAAGTTAATTTTTTCAATCTTTTCAATATCTTTGAAATTGTTAACACTGGGACGCCCAACGCATGTCCAATATACATGGATGCCAAAGCCTCCCTAAAACGTTGGAACGGTAACTTCAACTCACAGGTTTTCGGGCTTGTCTCCGCGGATTTTCGGGCGATTTTTTTTACAAGAGCAAACAAAAGTTGGAACGACGTTTTTGATCGCATAAATTACAGATTTGATCAAATCGAGTTCAGCAAAGTTTAAGGATCATCTAGTAATCCTTATAATTCACTCAAAAAAAATGTCCCGGTTGGTTGAGTTATGCCCGAGAACCAGCGAGTTGAAAATACCGTTCCATCTTTTTTAAGGAGTTTTATTTATGTTGATCTTTAACGGCATTGTATTGAAATTTATTTCACAAATTGATATCGGCATTTAAAAATTAAGTGTCTCTTTAAAACTTAAATTATTTTAATGTGTCTATATATTTGAGTGGTTTTATCTCAAATATGAAGTTGAGGGTATTGTATATTTTCTCAGCTTAAAGAAAAACTAATATTTTCAGGAAAGGGCACCTTTGGCTCCTATTTGTTTAATCTTTAAATTAATTGAGAAACAAAAACAATGTTTGCTTGAAGCTCGTTTTTTTTCTCTAAAAATCTAAAATGTTTGCCCATGTTTCTCTTTGGCTCAA
Organism: Culex pipiens pallens; assembly: GCF_016801865.2. Taxonomy (NCBI): domain Eukaryota; kingdom Metazoa; phylum Arthropoda; class Insecta; order Diptera; family Culicidae; genus Culex; species Culex pipiens. The sequence goes on along the minus strand of NC_068939.1, from coordinate 64,985,773 downwards.
GAGATGGTCCCTATAAACATAAAAAAAAAACTTAAAAAAAAATACCTACAACTTTGACGATGGATAGTAAACGTGTATTTTATGAAATGTTATGTAATATAACAATCCGAATTGTGTAACCCATGAAATTAGGAATACCTTTTAGACCAAAATATTCATTAAATTTTTTGGTGGATCTTAAAGTTTGTATCGTTAGACGTTTCACTTGCAAATGAGGTAGTGAAACTGAAATTTTGCGCGATGATCCTGAAATTGGGGATTTTAGTTTCTTTGTACTTAAAAAAATATTGCATGAGAGAGGAGATACAAGATATCTTGAGTTTGTTTTAAGTGTCAAAAGGAAATCTTTCGATTAAGATTCTTCGATCACTTATAGGACCAGCTACGGTATTTAGCTAAGATCTGAGATTTTGAAAATATTTTTTTTTCGCAGAGAATCATTTCTAGACACTTCATTTACAATACATATTTAGTTTTTTGCCTTGTTACGAAAATCTTATAAAATTGTCAGCAATATTTATTTTTTAAGTTGTTTCAAAATAGAACTATCGAACACTACATCTATTTTCAATGCAAATTTGCAAGCACATTTTTAGCTACTTGATAGCATCAACAAAAAAATGAAATTGTGTTTGCATTTTGTTACGCATTTTTTAGGGTATATTAACTTTGGATACTGTCACTTTATTTTTTAACAGCTTTTGAAACTTTTGCAAGACGTATTTACATGAGTATTAAAAAGTGTACATTCAATAACAGGCTCAAAGTTTTGATCTGCCGAAATATATAATTCAATATCGAATTGGAAAATATTATGACATTGAAATATAAGTAATAATTTTAAACACAATAATTGTATGGTTTTGAAGTGTAACAAAAAATGTATGCATATAAGTAAATTCAAAGCGCGTATTTTTTTGTTCTTTTTAAGAAAAGATTTTTTTTTAAAAGGCCACGTGGTCAGCCGTCGACCCCCCCCCCCTCCCCCCCATGGCTTTTCATGGTTTTTTTTGGTTGGATTTCGGACCCCCTCCCCCCCCCCTAAGGAGACCACGTGGTTTATGCACGACCCCTATGCCCAAAGAAGCCATTTTGCATCATAAGTTCGTTCTTATAATTTTCCATACAAATTTTGCAGCTGTCCATACAAAAATAATATGTGAAAATTCAAAAATCTGTATCTTTTGAAGGAATTTTTGATCGATTTGGTGTCTTCGGCGAATTGTAGGTATGGATATGGACTACACTGAAAAAAATTATTCAAGGTAAAAAAAATTGGTGATTTTTAAATTCACTTATTGTCACTGAAACTTGATTTGCAAAAAAACACTTTTTTTTTAATATGTTTGAAAGGACATCAAATGCCAACTTTTCAGAAATTTCCAGAATGGGCAAAAAATCTTTGACCGAGTTATGATTTTTTGAATCAATACAGATTTTTTAAAAAAATCGAAATATTGGTCGCAAAAAATTTTCAACTTCATTTTTCGATGTAAAATCGAATTTGCAATCAAAAACTACTTCAGTGAATTTTTGATAAAGTGCACCGTTTTCAAGTTAAAGCAATTTTTAGGTAACTTTTTTTAAAAAAGTCGCAGTTTTTCATTTTTTTAAATTTGTGCCCATGTTTGCTCACCCTTTAAAAAAAATATTTTTGAGAAGCTGAGAAAATTCTCAATATTTAGCTAATTTGACTTTTGTTGATACGACCCCTAGTTGCTGAGATATTGCCATGCAAAGGTTAAAACACAGGAAAATTGATGTTTTCTAAGTCTCACCCAAACAACCCAGCAACTAATGGTCCGATTTACAATGTTAAAATATGTAACTATCGTGAAATTTTCCGATCTATTCGAAAACAATAAATTTAAATCAAGACTAACATTTCAAAAGGGCGTAATATTGAATGTTTGGCCCGTTTGAAATGTTGGTCTTGATTTTAAATTTTTGAAAATATTTTTTTCGAAAAGATTGGAAAATTTCACGAATCTTTCATATTTAAACATTGAAAATCGACCATAAGTTGCTCAGATATCGACAATAGAAAATGGTGGCTTGTTTGGGTGAGACTAAGAAAACACCAATTTTCCTGTTTTTTATACCTTTTCATGGCAATATCTCAGCAACTAAGGGTCGTATCAACAAAATTTTAGAAAGCAAAATATTGTGAATTTTCTCAGCTATTCAAATTTTTTTTTTTTAAAGCGAGCAATCAAGGGCATTAATTTAATAAAATTAATAACTGCGACTATTTTTAAAAAAGTTACCTAAAAATGGATTTAACTTGAAAACGGTGCACTTTATCACAAATTCCTTAAAGTACTTTTTGATTGCAAATTCGATTTTAGATCGAAAAATGAAGTTGAAAATTTTTTGCGATCAATATTTCGATTTTTTGAAAAATCAGTATTGATTCAAAAATGCATAACTCGGTCAAAGATTTTTTGCCCGTTCTGGAAAATTCTGAAAAGCTGGCATTTGATGCCTCCTAAAACATATCAGAAAATAAAAAAAAATAAAATAGTGTTTTTTTCAAATCAAGTTGCAGTGATTAAAAGTGAAATAAAAAATCACCAATTTTTTTTAGATATAGGTTTTAGAATTTTCATATACCATTTTTGTATGAACAGCTGTAGGGCGTCCAACATTCCCGGGTTTTGCATTTCCCGGGAGACGGGAAAAATATTTTTTGAATCCCGGGAATTCCCGGAATCCCGGGAAATTTTTTATACAGTCGTAAAATTTCTGTTTTCATAATATTTGTTATGTTTTTCAAGCCTAAAATCATAGCATTAGCTCAATATTGTTAATTAGTGAAAATCTACACTTCTAAATAAGGACAGCAGTTTTTATAAAGAATTCTCAGCTTGCGAATATTTTTTTCAAGGATGGACAAGAACACTATTTTAAAAATTAAAAAAAATGTTAATGATATTAGATTAAAAATGGCTATAACTCAAACTGATTCGATAAGTGATATTCAATGTGGAATTTAATTTTTCATCTAGAAATGCTTTTACAATCTAAAACCCTATTTTTTTCTAAAACTATGAAAGTTATGCCAAAAACAAAACGTCCGTCATACAACATTTGAAAAATAATAACAAGCGGTTAAAGTTTCTCAAAATCGAGTTGTTGTGATTAAAAAAAGCTATTTTAAAATTGATATTTTTTTTTGTTATTATGTTTTTTGCATAGTCCTAATCATAACCTACAACTTAATGATATTAGATTAAAAATGGCTATAACTCAAACTGATTCGATAAGTGATATTCAATGTGGAATTTAATTTTTCATCTAGAAATGCTTTTACAATCTAAAACCCTATTTTTTTCTAAAACTATGAAAGTTATGCCAAAAACAAAACGTCCGTCATACAACATTTGAAAAATAATAACAAGCGGTTAAAGTTTCTCAAAATCGAGTTGTTGTGATTAAAAAAAGCTATTTTAAAATTGATATTTTTTTTTTGTTATTATGTTTTTTGCATAGTCCTAATCATAACCTACAACTTTGCGAAAGACACTAAATCGATCAGAAAACCCCTTCTCGAGTTTCAGGTTTTCGAATGTTTTCTAGGGACAATCCTCAAATTTGTATGGAGTCTGTATGAAGAAACTTATGATACAAAATGGCTGGACTTAAGGAATTGATTGCCAAATTTTCATACAAATCAAAAAATACAAAAATTTAAATTTGTTTTTGTTTTGCAGCATTCTAGAACACTCTGCTCAGATACAAAAAAAAACCATCTGCTCATACAGTGCCTCTAATGAAGAACGAAATTTCTTGCTTAATTGAATCGGTAACTAATTCACTAGTGTAATTAACTCGACTTCTGCATTCGTGAACAAGTTCAACATTGCCACTAAATCCCCCGGAAAATTCCCCCCTGAGGCGTTGTTTATCGCATTTCTGCGCCCTTATTAATTATCACACCCTTGGCACCATCATCCCTCGGGATCCTCAGCAGTACTCCAGAATCCAAACCTCACTGGGGAGGGTCTGGTTTACATGTTAGTCCTGAAACATCTCAGCCAAGTGATTAATTTCCCTTTCTGCAACCACTCGGCGAACGAGCTTCACTTCAGCAGTAAGCACCTTCAAGAACGCTCGTGCCCCCAGAACACCAGAACATCGGTACTGCGAGCGTAGTGCGTCCATCCCGGGAATTCCCGGGACAAAAATCCCGGGATTTTTCCAAAACCGGGAATTCCCGAATCCCGGGATTTTTAATATTTTTTCCCGGGAATTCCCGAAATTTAAAACATATCAAATTTTGGTCTAGAAATTAATATTTGGTTGTGGAAATAGATCAACAGTTGAATACTTAGTAATCTATATGAATTTTAAAGCATTAAAATTTGTATTCGGCATATATCAGCATTAATTTGGCTTATTGGGGAAAATTGTTAAAAATTTTAGCTTACAGATCCGCAAAATGCTTTGAATTATTTAACTTTTCATCAAAAACCGGCATCTGGAGCAAATCAGTACAAATGTAACGAAGCTGTTTATGCAATTTTTTTTTTGAATGATGTTCTGATTGTTTTGAATGATTTCGGTTACAACAGGAACAGAAAAAAAATAGTACACCGATTTCCAAATCTATTGCTTTAAAATCTCCTGTATCTATTCAGACTGCAGTCCCGACTATTCCAAGTTGTCGGTAGTGACTTAAAGATAATATTTAAAATATGTTTTAAATATAAAACATAAAATTGTAAACTTATCCAATGTGTTACATTGTATGCTGTAATTTTATTTCTTGTTGTTTTAGACAGTTTCAATGAAATTGTTTAAGCTTTTGTAGTCATGTTATATGAATAAATAAATAAATAAATAAATAAATAAATAAAAGAATTATATTAAAAATTGTGCTTAATTTAAATTCCAAAGCACATCAAAGAACATTTTTTAATGTGTTTTAAACTATCTAAAGACTGCTGTCCTTGTTCAGATTGAAGTGTAGCTAATCATCAATTAACAGTTTTGAGCTAATTCTATGATTTAAGCTAGAAAACCATAACAAATATAATGAAAACATAGATTTTATGACTGCTTCATAAATTTCCCGGGATCCCAGGAATTCCCGGGATTCCAAAATTATTTTTCCCGTTTCCCGGGAAATTCAAAACCCGGGAAAATTGGACGCCCTATGCGAGCGTGAATCTCCCAGATACAACAATAATACGTGGGAAGCCCTTTTGAAGTTTCCCACATGTACACCATAAATACGGGATGATTTTCTAGAAGTACAGTACAACTCCGCTGGTTGGACAACAACGAATGTGATCATATGAGACTGTTTAATTTGACATATGCGAGCTGTTATCAATAACAAACACGAAATTTGTTTGTATTTGGTTGACGGAGTCCCGAGTTATAATTACAAATGTTTAAGGTACTCGGGCAACGCGTTCTGACCTGAAATCCCTTTGGCCAATTGTCGCACTTACAACAATTTTCAGTGTGTGTCAAGATAGCACGACAAGATTGAAACTTCTTTCAAAAGAATAGTGACAACAATGCACGAGGTTTTTCGATTTTTATTGAATATTTTAGGATTGAAATCAAATTTTGGAGATCTGTGAAAGTCAAAAAGTGCAACAAGATAACACGACAACGACGAAGTGTTAAATCACTGGGGTTCAACTATACCAGCAATCGGTCAAGGGATTTTGAAGCCCACTTGGCTGCAGCTGGTGTCCGCGTGGGATGTCCAGCCAGGAACCGGGCTCCGGGTCAAGTTCCAGAACGTAAGCGGATTACGACGGGCTTGATGAGATTCCCCACTGAAGTGACAACCCTTCCTTCCGATGGTATCGTGTCACCGCAACGCGCCCACCAGGGTCCTTCTCGACTAGTTGGCAACGACGACGACGAGGACAGATTACAGCATATCGGGTGAAAGTTGGCTCCAGAAAAGCAAATGAAATGCAATTTGTCTTACTTTTCAGTTCGGAGTTGTGGTTGGAGCTTGATAGTAGGCGTTTTTGGAGGGGAAATAGGAAAAAGTTCGAGAAAGTTTGCAATTTGTTAACATTGAATAGGTTTTGAATTGCAGAAGATTAAGTTTTGTCGAGAATATTTTTTTTATGGGAAAAAAACTAGATTTTTATTTAATCTAGTTCTAAGAATCTGTTCCACAAAATCATGAAAACTGTTCCGAACCTTACAATTCGTTCAATGTTCTGGGAAAATCAATTTCCCGTGCATAATTTTCAATATCCTGCTCGAAACGAACATCTCCTCCATCCGTTACGGTTTCCTTAGCTTCACCCAAAAGCAAAGTAATCCACTTTAACGACCCCCGGGTCTTTTGTGGTCTCTGTTGCAAGTTTCTGCTCATTTCTAGGCGTCCGAAGGTTATGTGTGGTGAGTCACCCATAGCCTCTTTTTACGCAAATGGACCGACGTTTTACTTCCCCATCCGATAGAAGGCGTGGTCAGGCAAATCTCGTCACGAAAAATGCCACCGGGTCCGTCTGGGATTGAATCCAGGCCATACTGGGGTGAGAGGCTACCACGCTAACCACTGCGCCACCGGACCCGGCACCCATGGCTGTTGAAAAAGCTTGACGGGACTTTCCAGACATGTCCACAACGTTCGTGGAACAACCACACCACCCAACCAGCTTAGCCATCAACAGGCTCTCCCTCACTCTTCACAAAGCTGGTCAACCGCGTGGGCTCGTTATTCCGATGGACAGCACACCGACCTGCGGTAAACAAGATTTAGGTTTGGTCCGACCCTCTCTCTTTGTTTCCCATGAAAAACCATTCCGGATCTCGAAAACTGAAGTGAAAATCCCCGCGTTTTTTTTTCTTCTCTTTTCCAAAAACCGGAGAACAAAGACATGCGGCCTCTGTGAAAAATTGCTGATCCTGTTGCGGAGACACGACCAAAGTGGATTTTCCTCGTCCGCACTACTCGATAGCTCTTTCCTCTCCCTCGGAAGTCTAATTTTCGTCACTCAGAGCTGAGGCCACCCCAACCTCCACGGACGAGACCAAGTTGGTCTGATTTGCTGAACACTGTTGAAATTGGGATTTTTTAAAAGCTTCTGATTTTTCCCACAATTTTACAAACTTTCTCACTGTGCACTTCGAAGGAAAATTACTTCAATCAAGCCCAGTGTCGCTTTGAGCGTTGGCGACGCTTCCGACGAGGGATTTGATGGCTTCGTTGAAGTTTTCTCTCTTCCTCCGCCGATATGACAGGCTGATGATGGCCCACCCAGGATAGGCAAACAATTTATCTACCTTTTAGAGAGCGTCGATGATGGCCGCAAGGAATGCCGCGGTCAGGGCATTCCTGCGGGCAGCATTGGCAGTTACATGACGGTTGAGTGACGGGATGGTTAATTGTAGGCTAGGAAATTAACACCACTGAAATTTAGAATTTTCAACAGTTCAAAAATTCCAACAGTTTAATTTGTTATACTTGAGTAGATAAAAAATATTCATCTTAACAACAGAAAAAAAATATTTTGGAAGCTTGAAAATTTGATTGGTTGAATGTTACCTCTTTTTTTTTGAAATTATACACAAAATAATTTGTTAGAACGTGGAATTTCACAGAAACTGATGATAATTTTACTAGTTGCTGAAGTAAGATTACTCATTTTTTACACAAAATCTGTCACCATTCCCGGATGTAAGATTACCTTATTTTTTACAGGGAAACCATGTATTTTTTTTTGTAGACATATGGTTTTTCTAAATAAAAGGAAACCATTATTTTTCCCAACACAAAAGTTTGTTAACGTTATCACTAAACAGTGTAATTTTACCTGCTTTTAATGTAACTTAACAGGATCAAACTTGTAACAAATCAAATTTCATTCACAAATTCAAAACATCTCGCTGATGATCAGATTGTGATGTAAAATTACACATTTTTCACTGGAGAATTTTTATTTTTCACAAGAGGTCGGTGAATTTTTTATTGCTTCTACACAGTAAAAAAATGTTTTAATTTGGAAGATGTAGTGGTGGTAAAATTACAAATTTTTAGAGGTAAAATTTCACATTTTTTCTGATAAAAAGATGTACCCCTTTCCAGATGTAATACTACCATGATTTTTTTTTCTGTGTTTGTAATGTAATATGTTATACATCAATCTATGAAAATAACACCTAAAAATATGTAAATTGCCACCTTCCAATTTTCCACTCTCCGCATTCAATTTTTGTTTATGTTTTTTTTGCGATATTTTGAAGTGCCCGTCAAATTAAAGCAAATGTATTATCTTGTACGACATTTTCTTACTTTTCCAGAATCAAGAATATAATTTAGTATTTCACTTTTTTAACTGAAAACACAAAAGTCCTCATAGAATTGTGGGTCCAGTACCTGATCAGTTAAAAACTAAAATAGAAACCTGAAAATTTTAGATTCCGAAAATCATCATATTTGCATCCCAATCAAAACAAGAGAAAATGCATCAGTTGGTTGATTGTATGCTCGCTACCAGCCAGGCCTCAAATCCCCGGCGCCAAATTTCATCCTTATCCGGTTGTGAAATTTGCTTTCTGCAATTCCATTTTCCGGCAGTGCCATGAAATTGTGTGCACAACTCGAAGCCACCGCAGACCACCATCGGGACCGGTACAATGTGCCACATTAGGGTGGAGCAAAATTAATTAGGAATGGACTTTAATTTTTTCGCATTCTGTTGTTTTAATTTGTTACTCCAAATGGTGTTTTTTTTTTTTTTTTTCAAACATAAAAACATAAAATTGACCCCGAAATTTTATTTAAATCCATAATTTTCCATACAAAATTATACAAATGTGAAAAGTATCACCCTAATACTAACCAAAACCTTCCAATGACATACATTTGACATGAGCAACAGCAACGGTACACAATTTGAGCATGATTGTGACCAACAGTCGTGGGAAACCGTGCCGCAACCTGGTGGCAGCTTTCCTCGAAAATTCCGTACCAGTTTCGATGCGGTGGTAGAATATTTTGTTTGCTCTTTTATGGATTTTCATATTTTGTGCTTATCACAACTTTATATATTATATTTTTTTTTTATTTCAATGTGCATTTTACGGTGTTCTTAATAATACTTTTCAATTTGATAATCAATTTGCTATCAAAACGAAGTCAGTGCCAATAAAACCATTATCCAACCAAACGATAACAAAAATAAGGGTAAATCCCAACAGAGGGAAAATCACCGCTTGAAACGCGAGGGCAAAACATCTTCATTCGAGGAGACACACGCAAAGGTGACACACGCGGAAAACCGCAAGTACGGAATCACGACAACAACTGCGAAGATGGTGATGTGGTGGCACGTCATCACTTATGCAAAAAGGAAAGCCAAACGGTAATAAGATTGCCGCGATCCTTTGAGTGTGTGTGTGCATTGAAGTGTATTTTGGGGGTTGTGGAAAAAATCCTGTCCGGATTTGGGTGGAAGGCGTGAAATGCAAAAAAACAGACTGTTTTCGTTTCTGTTGCTTTGATTCGAGAAGTAATATTTACAACATTTTACATTTTACATTTTACATTTTACATTTTACATTTTACATTTTACATTTTACATTTTACATTTTACATTTTACATTTTACATTTAACATTTAACATTTAACATTTTACATTTTAAATTTTACATTTAAATTTTTTACATATTACCTCTTTTGTTGTAATTTTACCTTTAAAAGTGACAATATACCAGAAATGTGGTAAAATTACACATTTTCCTAGGGAGCATCCAGCATTCCTTACATAAAAGATGTATCTATTCCCATATGTAATATTACCATGATTTTTTCTATGGTGTAGTAGAAAAGAATTTGTATTCTCATTTTAGGGTGAGCTTTCGACGGTTTGATTTCTAAATTGATTTTTTTATCGTTTTTGCTTAAACTTCCCATTCAAACATCAACAAAACCCTCTTTAACAGTGTGCTAAAATTCCCGCTTTCCTACCAGAAGAATTTTACATTTTCCCATCATCAAGACCAACACTAAATTATTCATTCGCAATAAATAAAGTCAAGCCACAGCATCACCAGCCAGCCAGCTAGCTCTCATTCAGGTGTGAGCCTTCACGTGTTCCATCAAACAGGACCTACCGCAGCTGATGCTAACTGATGTGACAACAGAAAAGCGACAGCGATAAAACGAGGTGAAAAAAGCCTCCAAAGAATTGGAAATGAACTTTCCGGGTGGAGGTGTATTCCGGCAGGATTTTGTGGGAAAACGAAGGACGCAAAAGTGAAAGGGAAAATGACTAACTGCCGTTTTCCCGGGACTTTTTTCCGCAATCGGTGAAAAAGGTGAGGCCTTTTATTCCCGGACACAAGCGCCACTCTCGGATATTGAAAGGCACGGGACGAGGAGTAATTTTTGGTTCCTTCGTTTTTTTCTGTTGGGGAGGTCGGAAACCGAATGAATTTCAATACACGGGATTAAGGCCAGACCCCGGAGAGAGACTGGAGGCGACTGGAATTCGATGAATGGTTGGAATGACGGAATGAAAAATTCAGCACAAAATAAAACATCTCTGTTAGGGACTCGAAGGCAGGCTGTGTGTAATCAAGTCTCTCGTTCCAAGGAAGGAGCAACCTTCCTGGTTTGCCTACATTGTAGAGCAAGATGGAGATGAAACAGGAGCAATCAAGTCAGGAGTGTTTTCCCCGTAAACCTGTCGCAAATTGATTGCTTTGTTGTAGTATGTTTCGGTGGTGAATTCTCAGAAAGAAAACATCAAGAGTGAAAAAGGTCATCGTTATTCTAAGACTTTAATTTGATCACATTGTTAAGCTAGAAAAAAAAATTGTGAAAACATTTTGGCATCGTTTACTTTACATTATTGCTATTTATATTTTTATTTACATATTTTTTTTTTCAGTGTATTTATAATATTCAAAAGATTTGGAAATTGCACGATAATTTCAATTGTTATGCATTTAAAATCGGTCGCATAGATGCCGAGTTGAAGTAAAAACAACTTTTTTCCACAGTTTTCCTAAATTATGATTTTTTTCTTCGAACAATTGTTGTTTTGCGCATTTATATTTTTGTGTAAAAAGTCGAATTAATAATTTCTTTTAGTGTAACATTGTTTTCTGAAAGGTCTTAAGCAATACCTAGAACTTTGTCGATGACATCGAATCGATCAGAAAATCAGTATTCATGATAAACAGGATTTTGAATATTCAATAGAAATTCTCTGATCGATTTACTGCCCATGTTCGCATAAATGTCCCATATGCAAAAACAGCAAGCTGAGAAAAACGCATTTGAAGTTTGTCCCATACATAAGGCTACGTGTTAAGTTTTCGCGAAAAAACTTGATTTCCTCCTGATTTCTTGAACAAAGTACTGGATGTTATAGGCTCTTTCGAAAGAGCACACCATTTTGAACCAAACTACATCAATAACTCGAAATCGATGAAAATGCATATGGGACATTTATGTGATCAGGGGCAGTTTAGTACCTTCAACAAAGATTTAGGTGTTGCAGAGATTGTGCAGAAAAAATGTTTTTCTGGCTTCGTAATTATTAACAATTTCTCAAAAGCCATACCTTTTAAGTTTTTGTAACTTATCAAAATAAAAACAAAAACCCACAACGGACAAAAATGTTTCCCCCAAGCTATGGATTTATAAAAAAAAAAATTTTGAAACAGTTGAAATCTTAACAAACAAATTTTTGAAAGCAGTTTTTTATGTAAAATGTTTAAAGGTAAAAAAATGCCCAATTCTGATCTTTATTTTTCGAAAAGCTGAGAAATTTTCTATAGTTTATGTTCTTTGATTAAAAAAAAGACAATTAGTAACTGAGTAAAGTAAAAAAGATGCGATGTTTAGAAGACTTTAGCTCGACAAACTTTCGTCAGGTTTTCAATGTGAAAAAAAAAACCGATCCAACCGAAAAAACAAGAAAATTCTATTTTTCCCACCGAAACCGGAAATGAGAACATCCGAAAATGTATTACAAAAATTAAAGGGGCCGACCCTACTACGATGTGTTTACCGCAGAGAGGATACTGTGAACGGATCACATTTCACAGAATCTACAAAGGAGGAAGGATGCGAGGACATACCGTACCAAACGCTCCAAAACCGGAAATGATTTCGTTCCAACTTTGTTAGGTCCTTCACTATGAGCAAAAAAGAAATTTTGTGTAATAAGCTCACTCATACAAGGCTTCTTACAATTTTGGGAGCTGTCCATACAAAAATGGTACATAAATATTCGAAAATCTGTATCTTTTGAAGAAATATTCTGATCGTCTTGGTGTCTTAGGCAAAGTTGTAGGTATTGATGAAGACATTCTTATATTTTTTACAAAAATTAAATTCTCCAAATCCCTATTTCGAATTTTTGATACTTTTTATATGTTTTAGGGAACATATGAGACATATAGAGGTATGGAAACAAAATTGCCACCGTGTTATGATTTTTTGGAAAATGATGCTTTAAAAAAAATTAAATTTTAGTCAATTTTTTATATGACTTTAAAATGTAAAATAAAATTTGCAATCGAAAATACTTCGAGCACCGTTTTCAAGATATAGCCACTTAAAGCTAAATTTTGAATAAAAAGTTCACGTTTTTCAAAATTTTTTAGTGTCCATGATTGTCCATTCCTGAATATTTTTTTTAAAGGTTCAGAAAATTTCCAATCAAATTGCCTAAGAGACATTGAATATTTGACCTCTGGTTGCTGAAATACAACGAATAAAATAAAAAGAAACAAGAAAATTGAAGTTTTTTCAAGTCTCATCCAAATATTCCCACATTTTTTAATGCCAATATCTCAATGTTGAAAACTGAAACATATGTGGAATTTTATAATCCTCTCGATTTTTTTTTAAGATTTCGAAATCAAGACAAACATTTCAAAAGGGCCAAACATTCAATATTACGCCCATAATGAAGAGCTAGGCGTGCTTTAAAAAAATGCAAAAAATAAAGCATCCTCAATCCCCTGCAATTTCCCACTTAATCATAAGGCTTCCCCAAGCTGGCCAACCCCCCATCGATCACTTTATGCGCCCGTTACGCCATTAATCGCCCCGGGCAGTGGGGTGGAAAACCGGTCACGTAACACTGTAATAACTTAAAATTCACCATTAATATTTTCCAGCTTATGAAAGGTCCCGGATTGCGCCCCAACTCTTCGCGCGCCTGGTACGTGACCCATTAATAACAATTTAACTTGAGTGACCGTTTCAAGTTGTAGTCACGCGTTTGCTGTAATTTTTTTTTCGGAAAAATGCCCCATCGTTTCATGCGCGGAGTCGAACTGTGCTGGAGGGCAGAAATTTTCCACTTCAAAACTTGCACTTAATTGGAGGTGTCATTTCAACTCCGGGCAACTGCTGGCAATGTGACAATTTTCCACTCGAGTTTCCCATTTTTCATGGGTCGGTGAAATATTTTCACTTTTTTCCGCGCGAATGTGCCACTTTGCTGATGCACCCCGGGAAACACAAAAGTTGCTTTTGCTTCGGTGAAATGCGAAAGTTTTTCCAAGAGAGAAAATCGATTCGAGGTTGAGAATGGGTTCAGCTCGTATTTTTTATCCATTTTCCAGACAATAATCGGGGGCAATTTCATTTTGCAATTATTCATGAGGATTGGAATTGATATTCATTGATTTATGGACGAGTGGATGGATTTTCCAGTAAAAATTATTTATCAATTTTGATTCAACTTGTTAAAATTTAAATTTCATAGCAGCTGAGATGGTCACGACTGACTCATTCCACCGCGATATCGACACAAAAAGGCTAACGTCAAACTAAATTCGCCACCCAACATTTACCACTGAATCATTTCCCGCCCTAAAATATTTGTTTGTTTTGCGTGTCATCATTATTGCCTGCCAACATTCAATCGAGGTGTGTTTTTTGTGTGTCTGAAATCCGATACTCGCTCAATTAGATTGACACGTGTCCACCCACACCCCCCAACTAACATCCCTGTTATGGTCAAACAAACACACAATTGATTGGCGTTCGGTTCATCAAATACCACCCATCGACCACACACGGAATGCCACGGAACCAACCACCTCCGAACTGGGAATAAAGCCGGTGTGCCGCCAAAGCCACACGAAATGTAATCAAATTTGTAACCATTTTCCGGCGTGTATACGGGGGAACCTTTGAGAGGGAAGCGAATTAGCGCGATCATCGATTACTAGTTAAAATCAGGGTGACCACAAGCAACTTTGTCGACACCAACATTTTATCTCGTCTTCTACGACCAAATTTCGAAATAGTATCTGGGCAAACCTCCAAAAATCATCATTTTCAATTTTTGACAAGTCAATTGGACTTCAGAGTTAAAAGTTACAGCCATTTTAAGGTCAAAAAGATGCAAATTTAAAACTAAAGTATCTTAAAAAGGCGCAGGCCAAATTTCTACCACTACAAACGCTGAAAAAATCACAGGGGTGTTTTTCTTTAAACTCGAGATATCTTCATTTGAAAATGTCTTATTTTCAAGGGAAAAGTGTAACAAAATTCAAAAATTGTCCAACAATATGTTTTTCCATGTAATTTTGCTCGTTGAATCTGAATCTGCCCTTAGAATTGAGCGAAAATGTAAAAATATCGATTTTTGGTCATACTTTGGGTTTACAGTCCAGACTCGATTATCCAAAGGCCTCGGAAAAATTTCACTTCGGATAATCGAACCACGATTTTTTTTTCGTTGTCTTATTTTTGTTTGTCGAGCTTAGGTATGGTACCCATAAACTACGCTCAAATGTTTTAGAAATTTGAAATCCAAGATGGTGGCCATAATGGTGAAATATATGTTGTTGAAATATTGTTAAAATGCATTTTTTTATTTAATAGGTAATCAACCAATCAAATTTAACTAAAATAGGGTCGCTGAACTCTATTTGATGTTAAAAATAAGATAATAAAAAAAAGAAAACTAAAATGTTTTGTTCGTGATTCGATTTTCCTTCTGGTAATCGAAATTCTGGTAATCGAGGCTGGACTGTATATGATAAAACGAGCCGAAATACTCTAATCCAGCCACTCTTTGCAATAAAACAAAAGTACCGTAAACCGGGGTGACATTGATAGGATTTCAATCTATTTTTGGAATATTTTCCAACTAGTAAGGTTTTTCATAAGATTATTATATTTTTAAAACATGTACTGGGGTAGGCCACACAAGGTCCATGCACTATTTTTGAAAAAAAGTTTTTTCAATAGTGTTTAAACAAAATAGTTGCACTGAATATTCTTATTTTGAATTCCGGGGTGATTTTGAAAGTAATTGTTCTTCTTGTTAAAATCAGATTTGATATGTTCAAATCTTATGTTTACGTCAAATCTACCATCAATTAGCTGATATAGTTTTTAAGAAAAAAAAAAATCAAAGTTACATTTAGGTCACTTAGTTTATAAGCTTTTTAAACAAAAGGAAATAAATGTTAGGTAAAATTGTTGAAAAGTCGGAATTTTGCTTGAAATTCGTTGACACGAGTTTTATGTATACAGCAATTCCATTTGAAAAGAGCCTAAAGAGCCTTTTTTACATTAGGGTGACCTGCATCGTGCTAGGGTGGTTCAAAAAATGGCAATTTTCAATCACCTTTTTCAAAAAAAAATATATCTCCGCGTCATTTCATCCGATTTTAACTGTCTTGGACGGTGGTAAGTTTGGCTATTTGGGAAAAATAGTAAGAAGTTTCAAAAATCTAAAAAGTCGTATGAAAACTTAAAATGGTGTTTTGACCGTGTCTGGAACAAAGAGCCTATGTCTGAAAATATTTTTATCGGATTCCTCGGTAAATTTCACATTGTGATTTTAAAATTGGCGATGTCGAACCGTTCGTTTCCGAGATATGATTTTTCGAAAATAAAAACTGAGTTTTTCCACGCGCCACGCGCAAAAACAGGAAAATGACGAAATCGGCCAATAATCAATTACTTAAAAATTTCAGCGATGACCTATACATGTTTGGGTACCAAAAGTTGCGTATTTCAATTACGAAAATTTTGGTATCCAAACATGTATAGGTCATCGCTGAAATTTTTAAGTTATCGCAGTTTTTGTGAAAAAAGTTGATTTTTTGCCGATTTCGTCATTTTCCTGTTTTTGCGCGTGGCGCGTCGAAAAACTTAGTTTTTATTTTCAAAAAATCATATCTCGGAAACGTACGGTTCGCCATTGCCAATTTTCTGAATTGTAATGTGAAATTTTCCGAGGAATCCGATAAAAATATTTTCAGACATAGGCTCTTTGGTTCAGACACGGTCAAAACGCCATTTTAAGTTTTCATACGACTTTTTGAAATGTTCTTACTATTTTTCCCAAAAAGTTAAACTTTTCACCTTTCTTTTGCGTCCAAGACAGCTAAAATCGGATGAAATGACGCAGAGATATGATTTTTTGAAATAAGTGGGTTTTTTGAAAAATGACGAAAATTGCCTTTTTTGAACCACCTCAGCACGATGTAGGTCACCCTAATGGCCAAACAAAAAAATACGGGTCTAATTATTTTGGCCAAGGAACACCCAGAATTTTTTTTTCTTTTCTCTTTTCAAATGGAATTGCTGCAATACAAATATCAATTTATATTGCATTTTGAATTGAATTCGAAGCACGAATCAAAAGTTTTCACATTTAATAGGAAATTTTTCTGTTGAAAATGCCTATAAATATGAAGATTTTTTTAAATTTTGTTTCAAAAACACATAATGTGCATTATTTATGAACTTATTTTACCTTTTCCTAGTAAAAAATTGTCCAAAGAATCCGAAATTGCATACCGGTTTTCGATTTTAAATCATGTTCAATGAGTTTAATGACACTTTGAGAATATTAAAATAATGCTATTTTTCAACATTTTCTTAATTAAGTTAACTAACCTTATAAATTTATCAAAATTGTATGTAAACTTCTTCTAGCAGTACTAAGTGTTCAATTCTTTACCACGGTCAGTATGATTCCTTACCATTTCGTACGTATTTAATTTGTTCTCTTTATTTCGCGGAAATATCACAAACCTATCCAAGTCACTCCGTTTTACGGTACTCAAACTTACCAGGCAGTGATACAATTTTGCGTTTATTTCTTTGTGCAAGTGATGCAACAAACTTTCCTATAAGAATTCCACGTAACGGTATGATATCAACAACTCTGTAAAGCCATTATCAGTACAGAATATGAGAAGAACAAAACATTCAACCATTCCAGTTTGTACAGTTGATCGAGCAAGACGAACTTTCCCCTTTGGTTAGTATAATCAAACCGATTAGAAACTTGTCAATGCCAAATTCCCACAAACACGGCTACTCTTCACGAGCGTTCAAGTCGCGATCGCCACCTACGTGCTAAGAAGCAATGGAACATGCCGTTCAGCCGATGGAGCTGTTGCTAGCTCTTAGGCATGGGGGCTTTCCGGATTCTTACATGAGGGAGCTGAGCGTGGAAGTGGGGGGTGGATGATCCTTTGGCTGTGTACTTGGAATTAACTGGGAATATGCTGAAGGATATTGGGAGTGTTGTAGGTGTGGTCAACTTGGAAGTGCTGCCTTTGGGTGACAACATGATTCAAAGTGTAAATCCAATTACGTTTGAGAACCTCAACAAGTTGAGATATCTCTGTTTGAGCTACAACTACCTTAACCGAATCTCGTAGAGCATCTTCCCAAAGAGTGTGACCCACCTAAATCTATATGTCTTTTAAATTACATCGCTCATCTATGGTGAGTTGTACTATCCAAACGTAAGAAATGCTCGGCGGATCGGCGTTGCAGCGATCAGAAAATGTTTTAATTCCTGAGAAATCCCCTCTCCTTCTCGTCGTTATCAGTATTCAATACGAGAGAGACCAGCGGCACCGTAAACACTCTAGTCTGCGCTGCTATAGCTGTCCTCCCAAGCCGCGATCGCCACCACACTCTCGGTCCGGAATCATACCTATGCGCCGTCCGGTTACACCAAGATTTGCATCCTCGAAGGTCTTCACTACAAACCGAATACACCGCAGCAGGTGATCCACAACTTCCCCCCGAATCAGACCCACGTAAGGATCGTCAGCGAAACTCGATCTGTTGGATATTCGACAGAAGTCCTGAACATTGATACCAAATTATACGCGCTGCTTGGTCAGTTGGAAGTGTTCCAACATGCGGTGTGGAATCTGCAGATACCGCGAGCGCTCAAACGAGGAAGCTTCCCGCATTAGGTTTTACGCCGACTCGATTTTTAGGTTAGAAATTTGACAGTTCGGCTGCACTGTTTACATTTTTTGCACGTGTGTCTAAGTAAAAATGTGTGTGCGTGTGCGCTCGTGACGTCACGCTGTAAAACCTAATTGCTACGTCTGGAATCTCAGCGTGAAACCAGGCACGAACTCCCCAGCGCTAGTGCATTTAGATCTGACGAACAATTACTTGCGGGCAATTTCCAACATAGCTAGTATGATTAGCTTGGAGGTTCTCCGTCTGAGTGACAACATCATCTCAAGTATAGACCCGTCTACATTCGAGAATCTCACCAAGTTGCACCTTCTAGACTTGAGCTACAACGACCTCAGCCATATCTCCATCGCCATCTTCCCGAAAAGCCTAATCCACTTGAACCTCTACAGCAGTCTAATCTCGTCACTCAACTATGAAAACCTAAACTACCCCTCGCTGGAGGTCCTGAACCTCGAACGCAACGAACTCTCCCTCATCGATGGCCCCTCCCTGATTCCAGCGCTGCCCAACCTGAAGCTCATCCGTATCGCCGGAAACCCCCACCAGAACTACGAACTCCAGCAAACCCTGCTCCTGTTCCAGAGCCGTAATATAAGCTTCCGGAACGAGGCGAACGCGGCGACCTGTTGGTCCGGCGATGATGTCCTCGAAGGAGTTTGCATCGTCCAACCCAAGCCACCTCGGACTGTGGCGAAGGAAGTGGCTTGGCGGTGGTTCTGGTAGCGATTGCGTTGTAGCGACTCTGCGCTGGGTGATTCTAGCAATGGGTTGGAAGTGATAACGGAAACACCAGTGTATACGTTCGTGGAAATAAATTGCAGTTAAAGATTCTAGCGAAAAGGTTTCATTTATGATCACAAACTATCCTCAAAATAGTTCGCAACTGAGTGAATTCCGGAAACGTTGGTTATTCCTACTATTGTGATTCATCTACACTAAAAACCTGATAGTTTGACACTGATTTTTGTCAACCTCGGGGCCACACATTGCCAAACGTTTGTATTGTGTATCAGCTACACAGTAAAAACATTCGCATGCAAAAGCATGCACATCACCTTTGTGAGCAAAAGCATGTAATTTTGTATGAGAAAACGTGTACACAAAAACCATGTACAAAAGAAAAATAAATAAATTTTGAACACCCCAAAAATAACATCGATCTGTTGAGAGTCACATCCAGATTACCAAGTCCGCGCTCCAACCTCTGCCTATCTCGCCGCTATGAAATTAGCTGGATAAACACCGATGTAGCTGTACGTTCCCCATACATCGTATACAGTTAATTCAGTATACGACGTACGGGAAACCTACTGGTACATCAGCGTTGGACACAACATTTACAAGACGGAGAGATAGCCGAGACGGTTGGGGCGCGGACTTGGTAATCTGGATGTGACACTCAATAGATCGATGTTATTTTTGGGGTGTTCAAAATTTATTTTTTTTCTTTTGTACATGCTTTTTGTGTACACGTTTTCGCATACAAGATTACATGCTTTTGCTCACAAAGGTGATGTGCATGTTTTTGCATGCGATTTTACCATCGGATTTGTAGCTGCACAGCAAAAAATTTCTGTGTAAAATCGCATGCAAAAGCATGCACATCACCTTTGTGAGAAAAAGCATGTAATATTGTATGAGAAAACGTGTACACAAAAAGCATGTACCGAAGAAAAAAATCAGGTTTGCTCACCCCAAAAATAACAACAATCCGGCGAGAGTCATATTCAGATTACCAAGTCCGCGCCCCAACCCACTCGGCTATCTCGCCGCTATGAAAACAGTTGGATCAATGCCAATGTAACAGTAGGTTTTCCGTACGTCGTATAATGTGTTAACTGCATATGTTGTATGGGGAACCTACAGCTACATCGGTGAAGATCCAACTATTTTCAAAGTGGCGAAATAGCCGAGTGGGTTGGGGCGTGGACTTGGTAATCTGAATATGACTCTCGCCGGATTGATGTTATTTTTGGGGTGAGCAGACCTGATTTTTTTCTTCGGTACATGCTTTTTGTGTACACGTTTTCTCATACAATATTACATGCTTTTTCTCACAAAGGTGATGTGCATGCTTTTGCATGCGATTTTACCATCGGATTTTTTGCTGTGTGTGTAATGCAGAATCTGGTTTTACATCACAGCAGTATTTATTGTTTATCATTTCCACACTTCATCGTTCTAACGTTTACATAAATTTTACATGCTGTGTGTAATATTGAGTGTCTTTTTAAAAAAAATCATCAGTTGTTACTTCCTCTTTCCCTTCCCACATTTCGGTTCTCCAATGCGTACACGCACAGACCTCAGACACCTTCGGCGGTGTTGTCATTCCGGAGGGGGCAGACTACCGAGTTTGCTCTGCTCCCGATGGAAATCGAAGGTACGTGCCATGTAATCAATCCTGCTGCCGCCAACCTTCCGCCGACAAGGTCAGGTCACATTTGCTCACCGGTTGACGGGCACGATGAAAAGATGAAAAGTACCACCAGACTGCGTAAATAGGAATATCACAACGGCGGTGACGAAAACCTTAATTTTCCAGTTCAGTGGCTGATGTGGGCGGAGCGGGGGTTAAATTTGGGAACATCTTTAGCCAGTGTGTCTGAAAGTTGTCAACTGCCACTTTAGGACTTTGTGAGGGAGAGAGACCTTTAACCTGGCGCTCGGGTTGATGCGAACTGGCTTCAACGGTGTCAATCGTGCCGGGATTTGGAAGCGATTGAATAAATTAAATCTTGTGGCACAGGCAAGTGTTCCAAAAGGAGTGTCTAAGCTTAGGGTTGTCACGTGCGGTGAAAGTTGCTAGTCATTACATATGCTGACGGTTCTGAGCAGTTGGAAAGTGTCGTTCAGAGTGGTAGAGTCCCCACTTGAGTGAGATGTTTACTAATTGGGTATTGGAAACTTGTTGAGTAACTTTAAGTCACTTTGGTTCTGAAGCAAGGATACACTCAATTAGCGCGATAGAACTCAAATTATGAAGATATGAAATTCTATGCAAACATAACCGTTACGTTTATCAAATTCCTGATTTATGTTCGCACATAAGTGCCTTCCGTTTTGAGTAATGATGATTTTACAGAACCAACAAGTCCTTGAACTACCTATAATTTCCCATCATAACTCAAACGAGCCCCCCAGGCAAGACGATTTGACGTTTCATGTTCTTTTCACGCCACCTTGTGCTGTATATCCGTGACCAGACCAGACCAAACCACAGATTTATACGAAACGCTTTCCCAGCCATAAACCATTCCGAGATGTATAAAAAACGTGAAGTGGAACATTTGCTTATAATTTATTGCAACCTCCTGAACCCGCCCTGCTGCTTGCTGCAGCAGAAGGTCCTGTCACGAACGCTTTCGCTCAACTTGGGCTGCTCGTATCGTTTCACGTTACAATAATGTGAAAATTTTTACCACCCAATCCATTACACACACAGATTACGATTGAACCCCCCCTGGAAGCCAAATATGGGTGCATGCTAATGTAAATCACATCGTGAATGGCCTGCCACAAACCAATTATGGTTCGCAATGGAGGCAAACAAATGTTGGGTGACACAGATTTTCTGCTTTGACTTTCTTTGTTATGATTTCGAATAACATGGCAGAAATGGTCACTTCTTGGAGAGAGAAAAATCTAACATGTTTTTTTTACCACCGGTCGAAGGCTCAGCAGAGTTTCTATTGAGACTGAAAGCTTTCCACTTTTTCTGTTTTGACAAGGATTTCACTGAGTGACCAACCTCTCTAGCTAGAGAGAAACTTCTGAACCTACTGATTTCACCGACCAATTTGCATTTGCTCAATTCATGGAAGTAGTTTTCTTTTTATTTCAGACATGATTTTAAAAAGGTAGCTGGAAAACGAGCATAAAATTTTTAAAGATAAATAAAACTGATGTCTTGTTTTTTGAAATTATTATTCAAGAATTGATAAAAAATTAAAGTCGTTTTAGATCATTTGTTTTTCCAAACAAGTCTCCATATAATTTTGGGGGTTGATCATACAAAATGGGTTGCAAAAAAGGGACCATCCATAAACTACGTGGACACTTTTTTGGAAATCTCAACCCCCCACCCCCCTGGAAAATTTCCATACAAATGGATTTGAGTTTTTTGCGTTTAAAAAATATTTTTTGAAGGAAAAGCACCACTTAAAAAGATTTTCCAAAAATGTTCTCTCTGAAATATTAAAAATTAGAAAATATGTTTTTGAGAAACAGCAACTCAAAAATTCGAATAGATGAAAATGATTTTCTCCATGTGCCACCTAACAAGCCTGCCATTTTCATCTGACGATATTTCGGAAACTATCGATTTTCAATTATAATTGATTTTTTTCGAAATTTTAAAATCAAGCTTATTAAGTGACACTTAGAGAAATTCATTTTCATCGATTTGAATTTTTATGAAGCTGTATCTTAGAAACAAAGGCTGGTACAAATTTTATTTAATGTTTTTGTCTCCCACCCCCCCACCCCCCCCCCCCCCCCGCTTCCTTCAAAAATGGCCTAAATAATCGGGGGGCAAAAAAATATTTTTTCAAAAAACTTCAAAATTTTAAATGAAATTGAACTGCAATCAGCTGAAATCAATTAAAAATCTTTTTTAGCATGTTTGAGTTGATTTAAAAATCTTTAGGATTTTAGAAAATTTTCGATGTTTATTATCGCAAAATGTCTTTTTTTCGCTAAAATTTTTGTTTTCCTCAAATCTTACATTTTTTGAAAACTAATGATTGCAAAGCAACTGAACTGGTGTAAAATGCATTTTAAAAAAACTTTTTTCATGCAAATGTTGAAACTATGGCTTGTTATTTCAATATTTATATTTGGTTATTTCCCCCCCCACCCTCGACCCTAGCCAGAGCCGAGGGAAAAAAACTTTGAAAAATATTTGCATTGGCCTAATTGCCCGAAAAAAATTATAGGAAACTAGCCTTACCCGATAGACTTCGTTCTGCCTTTTTTTCGTTTGTTGACGTTTTTAACTTTTTTGCCTATTCAGCCTCCTGTGATCAAAATTCGATTTTATGTAACTTTTCCCATACAATCTGCAGATTTTCCGGAATCGGTTCCAGAGTGGCCAAATTTGTAACTTTTTGGCGTAAGAACCTTCCTTGGACTCATACGAACCCAACGCAACAAAGAGCATCTCGATCCGACTCTCCGTATTGAACTGATTCGCGTTCGAACAAAACCGTCAAAATTTTTTATATATATAGATAGATAGATTTTCTGAGCTCTTTGAAAACATTTTTTCAACGAAAAACTTCTTTCTTTTTTTAAACTCATTAAATCCTTAAAAAATATATGCCTTTAAGTAGCTATAACTTGAAAACGGTAGGGGAGAGTGGGGAGACTTGATCCCAAGCCTGTATCTCGTCAGCATGTGGGTAAAACAATTAGCTTTGTTCTAGAAAGTTGTGCGAAATTGACTAAAACTAATTGTAGAAAACAAAGAAAAAAATAAAAAAATGTTTAGATTGAGTTACACACATTTTTCGAAGAAGTGCTGCAAAAAACTTCCAAGTGATCTTTTTTCTTTGTTTTGATAAGTATAGAAAACACTCAAAAATTATTCAAAAAAATATTTTTTATACATGAATTGTTTGATAAACATATCAACTCCAAAACCCTTACGCATTTGACGTTAAATTTATCGTCATACTATTTTTACAAACAAAAAAAAAAAGTGCGTTTAGGGAGACTTGATCCCTGCATTTTTACAGTCACTGGAATCAGCCTCAAGATTAAATAATTTGGCTGGGTTTTCGTACATAGTTTCCTTCAGTATAGTTGTACATAACTAACTGCAGTTTGAACCATTTTTCAAAAGTTTTGTAAAAAAAAATGACCAGCTTTTGTAAACATGCTCAGTTTTGGTCTAAAAAAGAAAATTTTAAGTTTTTAAATATTTTACATGCTAAACTTGTTATATTTTGAACACAAACGTACAGGTTTAATGTGAAATTGCTGTATCTTATAGAAAATTAAAAGTTTGGATGAATAAGAAACATTTTGCTTAACATTTCTTCAAAATGTTGAAAGGGGGATCAAATTACCCCCAACATTTTGAAAATGCCGGTTTAAAATATTTTTTTAAAACGCTTGGCATTTTTCTAAGAGTTTATCTGATGAAATACCCTTATCAGCCAAACATAGTTGAATGTTTACGCTTTCAATTCATGCAAAAAGATCATAGTTTTGTGAGAAATTGACAGAGTTATGTGCGATACAAAAAAAGGGGAGCAAGTCTCCCCACTCTCCCCTACATTTTATCAACTAATTACAAGCTCAATTTTGCTTTAAAAAAGGATTTTTATTCTATTTTTGTAAAGATTTTGGATAATTTTCAAAAAATACGTTATTTTTAATTACATCACCTAAACCAGATTTTGCAAAATCACGCGCTATGTTTCAAAAGATTAAAAAAAAGAAAAAAAAAAGAAGAAGAAAAAAAATGCAATTTTTAAAAGGAAAATATCTCCGAAAAAAAGCAAAGACAATATTATATTTGTTGTAACCCACTGAGAATTTCGGCTCGAGGCTCGAGCCAAAATTCTCAGTGGGAAGTTGCTGTAAACGACAATAAAAAAATTCTTATCAAACATAACCATGGATAAAAATGAGTGAATTTATCTTTTAGAAACCGTATCTCAGAAATATTTTTTTCTGATCTAGAGAATTTAAAAAATATCTGAAATGTCATTTCCTTAAAAAATCGTAGTAATTCATGGTTAAGTTTTTTAATAAAATATTCTTAGTACAATTCTAGAGACCTGGAAAACAAACATTTTGCTTTGAAAAAGATTAGTTTGACTTACTGGTCACAAGTTACAGCCATTAAATTACCTTCAAAAGCACTTTTGAAGTTCAAATATTTTGAAAAATTTTAACCGAATTGTATACTTCAGGTAGCATTTGAAAGAGCAAATATTGCACACAAAAAACGCTTTCGAAATCTCAGGTATATTTTTCCATAAACTCTACATTTTTATGTTTTTGAATGTCTTGTTCTCAAGAAGAAATCAGCTTGTCCAAATTCAACTATTTGTTTTCCTTAAAATCTGAGGGCAAATACTGATTCAGCGATAAAAATTAAAACATATTGTTGGACAATTTTCGAATTCCGTTAGGGTGGGCATAAACTTTTCCCTTGAAAATTAGACATTTTCAAACGAAAATACCTTGAGTTAAAAAAAAACCCTGAAATTTTGTCAACGTTTGTAGATCTGCCCTTTCACTTTTTCAAGATATTTGGGATTAAACAAAAATCATCTTTCCACCTAAAATTTCTGTAACGTTTGACCAATAAATCACAATTAAATTTATTTATATTGGAAATGTAGTTTTTTAAAGCTTTAAAAGTATTCCGAACATCAATTATCCCTGAAACTTTCCTCTGAATTGTTTAAAGCTAATTTTAATGGGTTTTCTCGGATGCCTTTGATAAAATTTGTCGCAAAAGGCGTAAATTGCGAGATAAAATGTTGGTGTCTTCGACAGATTTGCTTTGATTGGGAAGCTCAACAACTTTCTGGAAGAAAAGAAAATCTCAAAAATATTCCTACAAAGTTGGATTTTCTTAATCAATTTTATCATTTTTATCGAAAATCTAAAAAGTTAATTGTAATTTTAAAAAATGCCTTGCTTCACATTTAAATTCAATAAACAGAGGATAGATTATGTTCAGTTCAATTTAAAAGCATACAGATGCAACATATTTATGAACACAAAAAAATAAATAAAATTATTATTTTGTTTAAGATATCTCTTATTTCGCAATCAAGAAAATGCCTTGCTTGACTCCCTACTAATCTTAGAAACACACGCTCCCGAGAATGAAATTGTGAAAAAAAATCATGAACCATTTTTATCGCTATCTGACGGCTTTTTCACCGCTCGCCAAGGAATATAAAATGCTCGTTGGCACGCCAAGGAATGCGCCTGGTCTCTGCAGTCCTGGCCCCAGACGACCATTCTGCCGGGTTGGCTGCAGGACATCCTCTGTACCTTACTCACACATTCACTCGCCAACACAAGTGGGGGGAGGAGAAATGGTGAAAAGTGCCCCAGAGATGATGAAAATTTGAGCTTTTTATTTTGCTAGCTCTGCTCGAGAGGCACTTTTCCCGGGCTCTCGTTTGGGTGATGTCGTGAGAATCCGGAATGTATTTGCACATTTCTCTTTTTTGTTTTGGGTTCAGAAGATTAAACATTTAAGCAGAGTTTCCTAGCTGGGTCGGCACCCTAGTTTTGTGTTCCATCCGACGGAATAAATTAACTTCCAGGAGAGCGACCGTTAAAAAAAAAATTTTTTCTTTTTTTTTCGCTTCTTAACCACTTGATACTATCAGTTGTCGTTTTTCTTCGAGTGTCGTTTCTAAAACAAAAATAGTCCTGGCCTAACTTAGGGTCGTTAACAATAAAAAAGTTAAAAAAATTCCCGTTATTGTGGCACTTTTGACAGCCTAAAAATGCAAGCTGCCAGAGTTTTATTTGAATTTTATAAATTTTTAACAATAAATTCGTATTTAAATTAATAAAATGTATTAAAAATTCAAACATTTCAGCTCTTCAAAGGCCGAAGAAAACAATAGCCTTTCAGCAATAATTTCAAAAAGCGCCCCCAAATTGCTCCAGGGGAAATAACTAACAAAGGTCGCGACGCTTCATAAAAGGGCTCTAAAAGTCAATTTGAAAGCTTGTCTCCGGGCATCATCATCCCATTTTTGGCGGTTCCTTGGGGACAAGACTAGCTATTAGCAGCTTCTAACTTGATTGATTAAAACTCGATGGATTGACAATTGGTTGGATTGAGATTTTTATATCCATTTTAAAGAAAATCTTCATGGTTTTAGAGAAAGAGTATTTTATCGTAAAGCTTTTGATCTTCACAATTTAAATCCAATCTTACAAAAATACAAGCAATTTTATATTTGTGCACAACACAACATTTTAATTAAATCCTATGCGATTATGGAAATCCATCAAACGCAGCCGTCTGTGGTGGACTGTCTGCCAATTTAATTAGCTCTCAACCCGCTAATAACAGCTACCGAAATCAATTTAGAGCACATGAAAGCGATTCTGCTACTTTACCGTAAGGCAAATTGGAGTGCCTAGATTTGCATGTTTTGAAAACTGAATTTATTATTTATTCAATTAAACTTAGAATAAACAAAAACTCCATTTCTAATACAAAGATAAAAAAACAAATAATTTTCAAAGAAAAATACTGACAAGTCTTTCGATCCCCAGGTTTCCTTATATCTCATATTTAGCATACATGCGATTATATCTGCACACAAAACACTAACCCTGAATAAATCCATCTGGCAAGCGCGCATCACCAGTTAAACAATTTTCCACTTGAACGCTTCAATAATATCAAAAGGTAATACATTAAGCATTTTTTAACGTGAAAAAATATTTTAGCCTTCAAAAAATCCAGGTATGAAATTTTAAAGGGTTAAATTTCGAATAATTAAAAACAGGTTCAAAAATTATTATCGCAATTTTGTTGGATTGCTGAATACTGTTTATTTTTGCTATGAATTGCATTAGGGTGCCCACAATATGAGCACCACAAGCTGAATATTGTTCTCTGGGAGATTTAAAGTTTTTGAGCCAAACATGAGCAAATTTGGTCAACGTTTACTCACTGATAGGTACTATTTCATTTTATAGGTCGAATTCCAAAAAAAAATGAATGGCTCAAACTCGTTTTTCTAAGGCATTCACGATTTGGCCCTTAAAATATATTTTTTTATTAAAAATCAGCCCTTTTATTAGATATCTTAGATTTTTTCTTAGCTCCCAACAAATTTGAAGAATTTACTAGATCGTATACGTGAAAACTGCAAATCTTTGGATGAATGATATTTCTGGTTGTTGAATATATTTTTTTGATTTTTATAGCATTTTTAACGCTCCGTTAAATTTCCGTGTAATTTTGTGTTTTCAGATAGTCGTCTTCGTGAAAATAACATTTTTTAAGTGTGAAAAATCCTTATCATGAACCTTTCTCAATGTAAAAAACAAGAATTCAGGCAATTATTTTTTAAGGAACTACTCATGCCAGATACTACAGAAATTAGTTTAGAAAAAAAACTTATCTATTTGCAATGAACTGGACGTATTAAAAAAAGGCCAAACTCATTGATTTTTATAACATTAGATTTTCTAAACCTGGCTCATGCTTGAAAGAATGTATAAAAAAAAACTTCCAGAAATTATTAAAATTATTTGTATATTTATTTATTAATCTCCAAATGACTAATTTTCTAGGGATGCGCAGATAAAAAAAAAACAAAAAATAATTGCAATAGTTTTTTTTTCAAACATGACCAATTCTTCAGATTATTTAGAAGAATATTTTATTCCATTCTGGGAGTTTTTACATTCTGTTCAACTTGACCAGTTCTTTAAAAATGAATTGGTTTCGCAACAAAATAAAAAAATAATTATTTATACAGTTTTTGCAACTTTTCAAACATGACCAGTTCATTTGAGAATTTAAAAGTTAATTTTTATTTTATTATTTATGTTACCACGCGAACAGATAGTTGTTTTACTTTTTTACACTCAAAATATAGTTCAATTGGACTTTTAAGAATTACGGATAGTTACAGTAAGTCTTCGTAAAAGCAAAACTATTACAACGAATTACGAGTATCCGTTTCACCCATAAGTACGAAGAACGACTGTGCAGTGGTGCATGTCCAGGTAGTAGGGGAACTATACCCTTTTTCAGCCTATTTCTATTATCGGCCTATCAGCACTTTGCTCATGAATTAGAGCTTTCATAAAGTGTTTTTGACTGGTCCAAAGTAATAAATAGCTCAAATAAAAGTGAGCAAACAACTCTCCATTGTTGATACACTTGAAAAAGTTGATTTAATAGCGGAAAACGGCAAAAGTGATGAGAATTGGTCGAACGGCTTAGAGTGATTAAAATGGGTATATTTCCCCTAAGTGAAAGAGAGATACAACAAGATTCGGTTACCTATCTCGTTCTGCCTAACAACAAGGATTAGTTTTAAATTATATACCTCAATAATGCAACGAGTAGCTTAAAATTTGTATTGTAAAAATGTCCCAAATAGAGTGAAGTTCGGAGATCACTCCAAATCAGCTGTTTAATTCAGTTAATTCAGAACTCCTCATCCTCGTATTGGAACGAACAGTCTCCCGCGGCCATCAGTCCTCCAGCAGTCGTCCGGGATCAGTAGCAGAAGTTCTACCATTGGAGTCGTCGGCAGCCAGAGCGTAAGTCCCTACACGTTTTTAC